>NC_056661.1:67948767-68208767 GCF_018350195.1 Panthera tigris
CCTTGAACATACTCCACCTCTTGGGGCAATGCAAGTGCTGACAAAGGGCAGGGTGGGTGGTGACATTGCTTATTTTTTCAGCCTCCTGCCTGGTCAGAGAAATGGCATCTCCCTTAAATCCCGTAGCAGCATGACCCACTCCTGGATGCCCTCCCCGGCCATTTGAGGGAACGTGGCAGATGTGCCAGTAAGCTCAGCAGAAGGACACTGTCTTGTCATGAGTGTTTCCTGAACTGCGGCTGCCCTCCTGGCTGTCCTTTTGCTTTCCATTGTTTTAGGGGTCAGGTAGCTCAGCGTACTCTGTCCCCTTCACTGTCCATCACTATAGTCCCCTCCTCTTCAGGATCCTTGCCTTCCCAGGGCTTTTACTTCCCAGCCTCCCAATCACGATTGGTCACAAGCATGCAGATCCTAATCCACAGCATCTTGTGCCCTCTCGGCTTTGCAGAAGGGTACACAAAGGTCTCCAACTGATTATCCTGCTTTCCCACCTCCTCTGGCAGCCCCAAAGCCAGCAGAGTGGTGGGTCCTCACACATCCTTTTCTAATCTCAGCTGTTCTTCCAACTCCTAACTTGGACATTAGCCTCCCATTGGGCATCAGTGGTCAACTGAACCGCCCATACTAGGAGCCAGCCCACTGCATCATGGGCTCTCCTTCCCTGCCACAGTGCATTTGTACAGCTCCTTAAGCAAGTGCATTAAAGCAGCCGTCATTCTGGGAACATCCCCGTCCTCACACAGCCTCTCTTTCAGAAGGCCCACTGCTTTGGTCTCTGGCTGGCTCACCAATTGTTGTTTGACCCCCTCAGGAGCTTCCTGAGTGAGATCTGAAACCCACTGTGCAGAGGGCAGGGAGAGATGGAAGAAAGAGGCAGCCACTGCAAATGGGAAGGTGGACAGTATAATGAGCAAGGGAACTTATATACAAGTTGTTTTCTGGTGGTGCAGGATTGAGGGGATCTCCGCCCCCACACACAAAAGTTACAGTTCTCTAGCAGACTTAACTGGGTTCAGCAATGTATACCAACCAGATGGCCTCAACAGCACATCACTGTCTCAAGGCTGCATCCTTAGAGCAGCCTCCAAGAGCAGGAAAGGCAAGTGGGATGCACATTCCAAGGCCAGGAGATGGCTTGAGGAGCCTCCGATTGCTGGGGTCCAGCTCATATGTCAACATGCAGTCGTGTTCTCCTGATGACCTCCCCCAATGGGATTATATGGCCAGTACTCTGTGAGTTGCAGGGTACACAGTAGTGAACAAAAGGAAAATAGTCTCTTCCCTTATGGAGTGTAAAGTCTGGCGTGGGAGGCACTCAAACAGCTCTGTAAAGACACAAAATGTGTTAACGTGAATTGGAACAAGTGCTATTTATTTGGAGCCAGGTGTGCTGAGGTAGAACATGCACACAGTAAAATTCACCTTTTTCCACCTATGGTTCTATGAGTTTTAACAACTTCATAGCCACGTAACCATCACAACGTACGTAGTATTTTGAGTGGTGATTCACGTATGCAGTTTGGGTTTGCTTATGTAACGTTCTCTTGTAAAGTATTGAGTTTATCAACAATTTATTCCAGACCCTTCCTGTTTACTGTGGCTTTATAGGAGCCACTATGTGTCTTCCACATTCGGAGCAGATTCACTTGCAAATGTCGGTATTGAGAAGTCAATTCAACAGGGACTAGGTTGTATATATATATATATATATATATATATATATGTATATATATATATATACATATATATATATATATGTATATATATATATATTTATGTATGTATATATGTATATATGTATGTATATGCATGTATATATATGTACATATATATGTATATATGTATATATGCATATATATGTACATATATGTAAATATGTATGTATATATGTACGCATATATGTATGTGTATATATGTACATATATATTTATGTATGTATATATGTATATGTGTATATATATGTATGTATATATAGGTATTTATGTATATATTTTTTATAATAATAATAATAATAATAATAATATATGTAATATATAAATAATATTGCCTGAATAAAAATAGAAATACAACTTTTGTTTCATTAGGATGTCCACCTTTTGGGGTTACCATTCGGGACTGTTTGCTTACAACCAGATTGATTCCCATGGGGATGTTTGTAAATGGGTTCTCAGAGTTTTTCGAAGTCCAAACTACAAATCTAGCGACTATTTGTAAATCTGGCCCTAAAAGTACTTACTCGAGCAAAATTTTCGTTGAGTCCGTTTTGTACATCCTGGGTTTCATTGTTGCTGTGGTGTCATTGAATGGGGCTTGGCTAAGAAGGAATAACCTATGGGTTTTACACAGATTCGATAGCTGTAAGCATTGTCATTCTTCTTGACAGAATGGCTTTAAGTCTTGGAGTGAATTCAGCTTGCCTCAGAAGAAAAAGAAAACTAGTATAAGAGAATAAACAAAAAGTCCTTGCAGCTTTACTGTTAAAATTTAAGTATGGGCTTATTGAACTCAAATGTCTTTTGTATTCAGGCTTTATGTTCTATAGAATGTGAGTTCAAGACAAATGCATTTCAGCCAGTAATTTGTAGCCTTTCCCTTAAATCAAGATTGAGTTTAAAATATAGTTTGTCACTTGTCTTACCACTTCTGTATGCTGTTGTCAAAATGTATAATGTTTCCCTCAAGTACCAAGGCTGTTTTCACAATACAATAAATAGATCTAAGTCTTTTGTTGTGACTATTGTCCCTTACTGTTAATTATGATATTAGCACTAGATTTTTGGTTTTATGTTTACTTTATTTTTTTATAAATGTTCTTCTTCAAGTTGCCAAAATGCCACTCTATTCCTGTGTTACTGAGAAATTTTATATTGGATGGGTCTTGGATTTTGTCAAACAATTTGTCTGAACCAATTTGTAGTACTATGTGGTGGTTTTTTTTGTTGTTGTTTTTGTTTGTTTGGTTGGTTGGTTGTTGGTTGGTTTGCTTTCTTATTTTAGAAAGAGAGACTGAGCACGTGAATGGGGGAGAGGGTCAGAAGGGGGAAAGAGAGAGAGAGAGAGAGAGAGAGAGAGAGAGAGAGAATCCCAAGCAGGTTCCACGCTGAGCATGGCTCAGGCTGAATCCCACAACCCTGGGACCATGACCTAAACCCAAATCAAGAGTGGGGTGTTCAATTACCTGAGGCACCCAGGCACCCAGAATTATGTGTGTGTTTTTTTTTTTAACCCTATTGACATGTTGGATTAGATTCGTTAACTTTCAAATTGCCAAACAGTCTTGAACTCCTAGACAAAAACTCATTGGTCATTGTGTATAATTATCTTCATTCATCCCTGGATTTGATTTGCTAGTACTTTAAGGAATTTTACGTTAAATTCATGAGAGAGATTTTTTAGATTTTGTGTATTTTTTTCACTTTTGGGTGGGGGGGAAATACTCTTTTAACTGGTTAAATTCCAAGTGAGGTCATCTTCAACCAGATATTTTGGGCGGGGAGTTTTTACTTGTTAATTTAATTCTATAAAGGTTGCAGGACTATTCGGGTTGTCTAGTTCACTTTAGTTGTGTTTTGGTACTTGGTTTTCATGAAGTTGATCCATATACATAGTCCATAACATACCAAATTTATGAGCATAAAGTTGTTCACATATTAACTTAATTATGGCCACAAGATAGTGGGTAACCCTTGTTTCATTCCAGATGCTTCTCTCTTTTTATCTTTGTTAATCTTGCTAAAATTTATTTTTTTTAATATTCAAAGACCCAGCTTTGTGTTTCATTGATATTTTTAATATCCTTTCTCCTTTATAGATATCATTAATTTTTGCAATTTTATTCCTTTATCTCCTCACTTTGGGTTAAGCAGTTCTTTTTATTTCTACTTTCTTTAGGTAGAAATTTAAATCATTTATTTTTGACCTTTCCTCTCTTCTGATACATGCATCTTGTGGTATAAATTTCCCACTCGAAACTGCTTTGATTGCATCCAGTATATTTTATGCTCTAGTTTGACGTACATTCAGTTTTAAGCATTTTTCAATTTCTTCTCTGATACATGGACTATTTAGAAGGATATTGCTTAATTTCTAAGTTTTTGAAGAATTTTCTTGTCCTCTTTCTGTTATTGATTACCAGTTTGATTCCATTTTGGTGAAAGTACCTACCTTGTATGATTTTTATGCCTTTAAATTTGTTGAGATTTGCTTATGGCACCGAAAATGCACTGTACTAGGAACCGTCCATGGATTTTTGAAAAATGTGCATTCTGCTGTTTTAGTGCTTATGTTCTACCTTTATCAATCACATCTTATAGGTTGTGATGAGGTCGCTTAGTTATCTGGTCTTGCTAAATTTTTATCTAGTATTTCTGTCACTTGCTGAGAGTGGCATGTCGGCATCTGCCACTCTAATGGTAAATTTGTCCCTTTCTCTTTTCGGCTCTTATTCGCTTTTGCTTCATGTTTTTCAACAAAACCAAGCACTTTTGTTTAGTGTGTACACATTTAGGATTATTATGTCTTTCTTCTGGAATATGGTTGTACAATGCACCTCTTTGTCACTAATAATCCTCCTAACTCTGACATCAGGTTTACATGATGATAATGTTGCCATTTATTTTTAAATTAATGTCTGTGTGGTATATGTTTCCTTCCTTTTACATTCAGTTTACCTATACCATTGTTTTTGAAGTGGGTTTCTTATAGAAAACATACTGCTGGACCAAGTTTACTTTTTTCATCCAATCCACCAATCAAAAATTGTTGATTTTTAAAAATTGCATTAATTATTGATATTAGTACTTAACTGCCATTTTATTAGTTGTTGTATGTTGTTTTTTTCTTTCTTTTTTTTTTTCTCATTACTCTGCTTCTTCTTTCTTATCCCTGTGTGGGCTAGTTGATATTTTTTTAATTTAATTTAATTTTTTTTAGGATTCTATCTTGACTTTATTTACATTGTTTGTTGGATATATTACTTCCTATTTTTTTTTAGTGGTTACTGTAGGTATTGAATTATTTATAAATAGCCTATCACACTCTACCTGTATTGATATTTTTGAATCGAGTCTAGGTCCTTTTACCTTGTCTACTTTCTAAATATAATTATTTTTCTTCTAAATATATTGAACATCACATCAGATGGTATTCTAATTTTTATTTAATTCACCAACCATGATTTAGGGAACTTCTGAAAATAAGAATAGTGTATTAAAGTTATCCTTATTTTTATTCATCCCAATATTCTTTTTTTTTCTTTTCTGATGTTCCAGGCTTTCTAGTCCTTCCTTTCTGTTTGGAGAAGTTTCTGCAGTCGTCCTTTGAAGGTTTACCAGCAACAAATCCAGCTTTACCTTCTTCTGAGTGTGTGTTCACTTCCTCTTCATGGCTAAAGACACTTCCATCAGGTCAAGAATTCTTGGTTGACAGTTCCAGGCTTTCCTTCCCTGGACACACCGTGCTGGCTCCTTCTGACCTTGGCTGTGTCCGGTGAGAGATGGCTGCCATTCAAACTGCCATTTCCCCTCAGTGGTGCATTTCTCTCTAGGCAAGATTGTTTCTCTTTCTTGAACTTTCACGAGTCTAATTATGCTGTGGTATGATGTGGCTTTCTTTGGGGCTGCTTCACTTAGGTTTCGCTCAACTTCTTGAGTCTGTCGTTCTACGACTTTGGACCAGTTTGAGGAGAATTCAACCATTATGCATCAAGGACCTTTTAAACTCCATTCTTTCCTGTCCTTTGGGTGTTTGATGACATAAATGCTAGCACTTTTGATACTGTTCTTTATATCTCTGAGACTTCATTCACTTTTAGTCTTTTTTTTTTTAATACGCAAACTGAATATACTCTAATTATCTGTCCTAAATTCACTCAATATATCTTCTACTATTGAGATCATCCAGTGAGTGCTCTATTTTGGCCATTGTATTTTTAGTTCTGTAATTACCAGGGTTTTTTTTGTTTTGTTTTTTGGGGGTTTTTTTTGCAAGAATTTGTATTCTTTCCTTAATATTGTCCCATTATTTATTTGTTTCAAGAGAATTCATAATTCTTGGTAAGATGCCATTATGATGATTGCTTTAAAATCATTTCAGATGATCCCAACGTTTAATTCATTTTGATGTTGGCATCTGTCAATTGTCTTTCTCTTACTCTTCTTCTAATTTTCTGGTTCTTGATATAACAAGGGATTTGAATTGTATCTTGGGCAGCAGGACATTATTTTATGAGACTCTGGATCCTTTTTAACATTTTTGTCAAATGCCACCAGTAAAGACAGAGCTCTGAATTGTTGTAACGTGGTACCAGAAGCTACTTGCTGATAGCTACCTGCTGGGCCCTCCCGACTCCCAAGAAGAAGTGGGGCAGTCCAGAATGCCCAATATTCCCTTCACCCCCCTTGCCTCAGTGACGCCTGAGGGAAGTGGGGATGAAGCTTCCCACCGGCCTCTGCAGACATCAGGGAAGGTTCGGAACTATTCCACCTTTTTCTGGCCTGGTTCTGCCTGGTTGATGCTAGGTTGGGGTGGGGGCTGACCTTCTTCCTTGGGCCCAGCTGACACCGAGGGCTGGGAGAGAGGGTAGCGTGTTGGATCCCATTGTTCTGTACTGCTCTCTTCAGTCTTGTTGCTGCTGGCTGGGTGTGGAGGTTCATGTTTCCCTGGGTCCCACTGAAACCAGGGGTAGGATTAGAGGAGGACTGCGGTGCTTTCTAGCCCTGCCTGGCACTACCTTCTTCAGTCGTGTCGATGTCAGTTTGATGCCGATGTCAGTTTGATGCCAAGGGTCAGTTACCCAGAGGAGCCGAATGTCGTGGCAGTGAGCAGAGAGGGAAGTGATGGAAAACCAGCAGCTTGCCAGGCCCACCGGCACCATCCCAGGAGGGAGGTCGGTGTATTTCCTGTTTTCATTGTTGAGGAGCCGGGAGATCAGCTCCCTGCTCAACCTGCTGGAAGCATCCTGGAAGACTGTGAGCACGGCTGCTTGCCTCCTTAGGGCAGAATGGCGTGTGAGGTGAGGGGGTTGCAAGATCAGTTTCCCATGGGGCCTCCACCAAAACCTTGGGAGAGGGGGAAATTTTCTGATGGGTGTTTCACTGAAGGTGGGCCGGCATTGCCAGAACAGTTTTTTGCTGTCATCCGTTCCCTCATCCTTTGGTTCAAGGAATAGGCTTTATGGAAACTCTTTCTGTCTATTCCTGGTGGGGGTTTCTGCAGCACCCTGATTGGAATATATTAAGGAGAACAGGGACATTTTTTCCAATTTGGAGGTCTGTAGGCAGTCCCCTTCCATGTTCGGAAACTTCTCTGGTTGTTCATTGTGTTATCTCCAGGGTCCTTTAGTTGTAGGGGGAGGATGGGGAATGAATGGGACCATTTTGGCAGAAGGCCTATATACAGCTTTTGATATAATGTAGCTACTGCCCCTACGATTTTCTTCTTTTCAGGAGGGTTTTCCTGTCCCTTTGATTTTTCTAAGCAAGCTGCAGAATGAGCTAGTCAATTATTTTTTTCACAAATATCTATTCAGAATTTAATTGGTATTTCGTTTAATATGAAACAAATGTGGAGAGAACTGACATCTTCACTGAGTCTCCTAATGCATGTAAACATGATATTTTCTGTTTATTTACGCCTGTTTAAGTTTATGCCAATACTATATTGAAGCTTACAGCATAAATATCTTTTTCACCTTTTATTATATTTATTCTGAAGTATTTAATTCGTTGCTATTGTAAATAGTATCCTTGAAATTACTTATTAATTCTTTGTTACTGGTTTACAGAATTGCAATTAGTCAATGTCTTACTGACTGACATTCCATTTAACATAGCTGGGATAACTTCTTATTCATTCTAATAATATATTCTAATTATTTAATCCTTGAATGATCTTGATACACGCTGATTTCATCCACCAATAGTGCAGTTTTGTGGATTTTTCCTTCTTTTTTTTTTTTTGCCTTACTTTATTACTCAAACTTCTAAAATAATACCTAATAGAAGTGGTGCTATCAAAACCTTTGATTTTTTCTGAATTCAAACAGAAGGAATTCAATATTTTTCTTTAAGTTTTAAGTATACTCTTATTTAAACACACAGTATTGTTTATTTTATTTATGTACTTAGAGCATTACAAAAGTGATAATAACTCTTGGTTTTTATATGCTTCAAAGTACATTTCCTCCTTTCTCCAACATAAAAGTATCTTGGAATTATAATCCCAGCATTTAATCTATTTCTGCTTTCTGGATATGTTGCTCTGTTTTATTATACCACTGATTTTTGGTCGTTTCATGTGAAAAGATTGGGAATCTGATTCCCCTTTTTCTTAAATGTATTATTTTCTCTCTTTGGGAGTTTTATGAGTTTTGTTTTGTTTTTTGTTTTTTGTTTGTATCAGTGACTTTTAGAAATTCATGGATGTATGCTATTATGGTTGCTTTGTCTTAATTACTGTGTTCTTAGTTCACTTTTTTCAATCTTAGAATCAAGTCTTTATTGGGCTCAGTGAAATAAGTTTAGGATCATCAGTATTTTTCCATATTTTATTCTCGGTGTTACCAAAGCCTTATTTACACAGCACCGTATTGTCTGGAGTTAGTCTTTCTGTTCTTTACATGTGTTTTTACCCTTTCAAGACAATAGTAAAAGTCGGCCTTACATTATTCTTTAGGCAGGATTATCTCTTTTGTTTACATTAACAACGTCTGATTGTTGCTCTGATTCTTTGCACCTTGGACCATAGAGCCTGGTCCTATGTCTGGTGGTTATTCTTCCCACACGGGTCTTGTTTCATCTTTGTGTTTGGTAGTTACGTTTTAGCATAATTGTATTGACTCTTGGTCCCTTTCTTCTGAGGTCCTCTTTTATCCCTAAACGTGGTGAGAGGCCGTCAGGATCACCAGCCCCAGCTGGTGGCATGTTAGCCCGTGGTGTCTGTAAACTTGAGCAAAGCGACATCGTGTGCCATCGCAGATTAAGTTGCCCAGCCAACTGCATTGTAGTCAGGTGGATGTGATCAGAGACAAGAACTTTCAATGTTTCTGAATTAAACTGAACCAAAGGCAGTGGGGGCCGGGATCAGGCAGGAAGCTTTGCTTTCGTGTGGCAATATAGAGGGTTGATACTGCTATCCTGCTTCCGCTTGTCACAACTCCTCAAAATTCTCAAGTTTTAGGCATCTGAAAAGGTTTCCTTTCCAATTACTATAGTCCAGCTATAGATAATGTGTAAATGAATGTCCAAGGCTGTATTCCATTAAAATTTAGGCACAAAGTGGTCCCGTGTGTATTTTGCAACTCAAGTATTACATAATAAATTGGAGACAGATAAAAGGAAAATAAAAAAAAAAGACAGAATAGAATAGAAAATATTCTAAGAAGAGAAAAATAATTAAATTTTCTTTCCAAATAATAGGATTTTCTACAGAGAAAGCCCAAGAAAACAATATAATTATAATATATATGATTATATATTGTAATATAAATTATAATATATCATATTATAATAATTTATGAAATTATAATGTATATGATCACATATATTATAACATAAATTATATGTTTATATATAACATAAATTATATGTTATAATATATATGATATCAATTATATGATCATATATGTTATAATATAGATTATAATAATATATGGTAATATATATTATTACAATATTGTAAATTATATTATAATATATATGTTACTGTAAGTTATAATATAACATATATCCTATATGGTATAATATTATAAATTATAATATAAACACAATATTATATTATATTGTATATCTAATGTAATAAAAACAATTCAGAATAACCAGAGTTAAGTAAGATAGCTGAATGTACAACAGGAAACAAATACCAACATTGTAGAAACCAAGAACAACCAATGAGGCAGTGTTATTTTTTTGAAAACTTCAATCACGATAGCAAACAAACTCAAAGATTTTGAGGAATGACTAAACACTGTGGAGAACACTATGAAATTTTTTTTAAAGATATAAAATAAAATTAATTAAAGGGAGATGTAAATTATATTCATGGAGGGAAAAACCATATATACAGCAAAGTTTAATTCTTTCCAAAAGATATTTAAAATGCAGTCAAAATTTTAAGTTATATTTCACAAAACTTTACAGACCAATTTGAATAGTTATAAGCATGAAGAAAGTATAATTAAAAAAAGAAAGAAAGAATACAGAAAAAGAATTTGGCCTATTAAGTACCAAGGTTATAAAAATAAACCAGCATATTTTTGATATAGAAATGTACAAGTAGACCAATTAAAACTGTTGATCCCAGAAACAAACCAACATCAATATGGGAACCTGAAATATGATAGAAGATAATTTTATAACGAGTAGGAAAATGATGAACTATAGTAAAAGAAACAAACAAACAAACTTGAATCCTTGATGGAATATTTTTAAATTAAAATACTATAGAATATTTTTCTTCATAGTTTTATTTTTGTTGTGTGAGTTAAATTAAGAGTTTTGGAAATCTACATGCCATCTTGGATGCTTTTCCATTGAAAAATGACATTATTTCATTTAAAAAAATTTTTTTTAACGTTTATTTATTTTTGAGACAGAGAGAGACAGAGCATGAATGGGGGAGGGTCAGAGAGAGGGAGACACAGAATTGAAACAGGCTCCGGGCTCTGAGCTGTCAGCACAGGGGCCCGATGCGGGGCTCAAACTCACGGACCGCGAGATGTTGACCTGAGCCGAAGTCGGCGCTCAACCGACTGAGCCACCCAGGCGCCCCCCATTTAAAGTTTAATGAGTTACATAAGATGAAATTTCCAACCTGATTAAACATTTAAAAATAAATCGTTACATTGCTCTTTGAAAATTCCAAAAGATTCTAAACACTACAGTGATTTGCTACCCTTCATAATGTGCAGCATTTCTTTACAAGTCAGAAACTTCATGTTGTATATTTTCTCCTCTATTGCGATTCCATTCCATTTCCCTCAAAATTACCACAGTACTTTATACTTTTTAAATATATTTTATACTTGGGGTGCCTGGGTGGCTCAATTGGTTAAGCTTAAGACTTCTGGTAAGGTCATGATCTCGCGGTTTGTGGGTTCAAGCCCCACGTTGGGCTCTGTGCTGACAGCTCAGAGCCTGTAGCTTGCTTCAGATTTTGTGTCTCCTCCTCTGTCTGCCCCTCCCATGCTCATGCTCTGTCTCCCTCTGTCTCTCAATAATAAATAAACGTTAAAAAAATAAATATATTTTATACTTGAAGTAATTTTATCACTCTACCATGACTCTATTATTATAAAGTTACATATAAACATTGATTTAAAAAAAAAAAACTCTGTAATTATGTTTCTGAATTAATGGTATAGTTGGATTAACTGATTACAATGACTAGCATTCAAAGTTGATCAAATCATATAACTATATTATACATTTGAGTAAATCTTAAATGTAAAGAGGAATATCACTTAACTCTACCTGCATTGAAATAAATAATGTCATGATTTATTTTAAATTGTGTTCACATGCCTCTAAGTGAGTACTACTTGGTGCTTGAATGAATCAGAGTTCAGTATCATTTCTCTAGATTGAAACATTGTGTCTCTGTTCACACAAATTAATAGACAAGCAGGGAAGAGTTTTGTCATTTGATTCTTTGAATTCCTTCTGAATCATATTCCAAAAATGTTCACAAAAATGAATAGACAAGCAGGTAAGAATTTTGCTGTTTGATTTTTTGAATACCTTCTGAGTCATATTAGTGATTGAATAGCTGACAGCTTGATTAATTCCTTCTTCAGTATTGTTGAAAGCAAAATATGTGAAATTAATGATTTCAAAAACGTATTTTTTCTACTCAATCATTTGTAATCCTTTTGTAAAATAAGAGGAGGATGATTGGAAAAGGCTCACCTTGACCTTAACCAAAAATCTATTTCTAAAAGATTATTTTAGGAAAGATACATAATAATACTGAGGATGTGAATACACATGTCTTCTATAATATCTATGAACTACAGTTTAAACAATGCTGCTGGAGCACCTGAGTGGTTCACTCAGTTAAGCATCCATTCTTGATTTCAGCTCAAGAAATGATCTCCCCATCGTGAGATTGAGTCTGCATTGGATTCCCTACTGAGCATGAAGCTTGGCTTGGGATTTCTCTCTCTCCCTCTCCCTCTTTCCCTCTACCCTAGTCTCTCTCTCTCTCTCTCAAATAAATAAACATTAAAAAAATAAAAATAGGGGCACCTGGGTGGCTCAGTCGGTTGAACGTCCAACTTTGGCTCAGGTCATGATCTCGCGGTCTGAGAGTTCGAGCCCTGTGCTGGGCTCTGTGTTGACAGGTCAGAGCCTGGAGCCTGCTTCGGATTCTGTGTCCCCCTCTCTCTCTACCCCTCCCCCACTCATCCTCTGTCCCTCTCTGTCTCAGAAATAAATAAACATTAAAAATATTTAAAAAAATAAAAAAATAAAAAAATAAAAATAAACCCTGCTGCTAAAGTGTATCTGATACTCTCTGATAGAACTAAGCTACAAGACTCATAATGGGTAAATCTCAAAAAATTTGTGTTTTTTTGTTATATTACAAGATATGAATAGAATGTATTGTGTCTTACCCTAAATTTTCTTTTTTTTTACCCTAAATTTTCAAAGCAACACAATGTAGTATTATATATATAGATATATAGATATAGATATAGAGAGAAATATACACAAACACACACGTAGACCTATGCACACATTTACACATGTAAAATTATATTCCATATGAGGCAGCATTAGACAAGTGTAAAAGAGGATACCTACAGGCTTCAGGATACAATTACCTATGATGGTGGTTTGAGTGATTTCTACTCTTTCTTTAAATTTACATCTCATCTAAAGGGAAATTAAAAGTCTGGAGCATGAAGAAAGTAGAAAGGGAAGGAAGGAAGCATGAAAGGAAGGAGGAAGGAAGGAAGGAAGGAAGGATGGAAGGAAGGAAGAAAGTCATAAAGGAGGGATTTATTTTAAAATATCCCCAACAGGTAAATTAAAGAATTACATATTACATCCTAGGAAAAATGTAGAAGACATGTTGCACATTAGTTATACTAAATATATGCAAAAAGATAAAAGCAGGGGATGAGTAAATGTTATATTGGGGTTGAAGATGAAAGCTAATATTGAGGCGTGTCAAATTCATCAAAATGTAAATTCCAAAACATAAAAAATAATCAGAATGGAAAGGAACCTGTTTTGGTTCGTTATTCGTTGAAAGCTGCAAAATCACAAATGACCGAAGAACAAACTCTTTTCATATAAACAAAAACCTAGAGTTATCCTACATAGTGATTGCATTGCTGTGTATAATCTCAATGCTGCTTCTTTTTTTTTTTTTTTTTTTACTAATTCTACGTTTAAGTATTATAACAATATTTTTATTTATATTTCAAAACATTATATTGAATGGTGTACGTACAAAACATCTCATCATTTTTTACTGTGGTCAAAACTGGATGAGAATTGGACAAAAATATTTTAGCGAGTAAAAATATAGCAGAATAGCTAACACACATAAAACTTTGACCTCTGGAATATCCAGAGAGATACTTGAAAACCCATTCCCTTAAGAGCCTCTGAGAAAATGGGTTTGCCTGGCTAATTCTTGTTCCCTACTGTGTCTGTGTACTATTAACTACTTTTTCCAGAATAAAAACAATCACAAAGGTTATTGGTTATGCTAGACTGGAGAAAATAAGGCCATTAGAGATAACCAACTCTTTCTTTATATTTCTGTGAATAGGAGGGGGTAGATGTCCAGCTTTAGCATTTGGGTGGATCAAATGCTTTAAGCCTCATTTCATAAAAAGAGCAGATTAACCATTCTCATAAAGGCTGAAATAAAATTCATAAACATAAATGAACAGCTGGTTTACAAATTTTCACAGTCTGATGACTCTCTCCAGTTTTACTAAATGAAGGAGGAAATGTCGGCTCAGACCTTGTGCTAACTATAGACAGTAAAATCTAGTTCTGGTGGCTATGAGAATGGCTTATGTGATCAGGATATGGGGGCACACATCCCCTCTGGAACTGGATATTGCCTACATTATTGAAGAAGTTGTTCGTAGTTTTCCACACTCAACCAGTTCTTCATATCACAAAACAGAAAAAATACATCTGGAAATCTTGTTTAGTAGGAGCTGAGTTTACCTAACAAAACAAGAAAACTAACTCTGATGTTAAACCACATTTTAGACGCCATCATTGTTCAGAATGGGCTCTCTTTTCCTGAAATTTTGAAACTATACAATGAGTTCCAGACAATGTGATTGGTATAGCGCTTCCTGCTGTATAGCACTGGATTTCAAATCCGTGTGAGGTTGAGGAAGATTTGCAGAAGCTACAAATTAACTTAAAAGCATTATGCCTTGCAACTTCACGTATTTTCAGGGGCAAAAGATCTGTTACGTTGCCGAAATTCTAATTAGACCAATATGCCATATTTATGATAAAAGAAGATTACAACCTGGAATTATGTTACTATGACCATAACTATGGACTGCCTTATACACCTTCTACCTCTAGTAAATTATATCTCATGGATATGTCTGAAATTGATTTCTTCAGCACATAACATCATGTATTGAATGTGAGTAATAATTTGAACATAAGTGAATGATGTTGCATTTTTATGTATCGATTATTTTATTTAGGGTTTTTTTCTCCTCCATTAATCATCTAGCCAGTTCATTAAAAGTGTGAGTATGGGAAGGAAGGTGTGCACAGCTGAAGAGGTTGTTGCAAAATGTAAAACAGCTTGTGGAGCATAAAAGAGGATACATTCAGATACAGTGAAAGGGTAATTGTCATCCCTATGTATGCTGTTTAAAGTTCTTAGTGGTTACTCCAGGTGTGAAACTGGCTTGGAAATTACAGAGAACATACTGGTTGTTCAGTTGGGTGTAGAATTCAGGAAAACATAATAGGTTAATAAATAAACAATCTGGGGTGCCTGGGTGGCTCAGTCTTTTAAGGGTTCAACTCTCGATTTCAGATCAGGTGATGATCTCACAATTTGTGAGGTCAAATCCCATATCAGGCTCTGTGCAGACAGTGTGAAGTCTGCTTGGGATTCTCTCTCTCTCTCTCTCTCTCTCTCTCCCTGCCCCTTCCCTACTTGAGTGCTTTCCTCTCCCCCCTTCTCAAAATAAATCAACCAGCATTTAAAAAATTATTTATTATTTGTTATTTATAAATAAATAAACAATGTCAGAGAAACATGAGAAGTGGTTCAAGATAGGACTGAACACAGAGTGCATAACTGCCTGCAGGACTGTTGAACCTGTATTTGTGCATTTTGGTGCACGGGTTCCACTTTTGGTGATGGAAGTAGAGGTTATGTTGGATTTGTCCTCTAACAGACAACAGTTGCACATTCTTGACAAATAACTACGTGAAAGTGATGGGGAAGAAAACTTGAAGGAATGACTCGGAGTAAGCCTTGTGTTTCTACAGTTTTTCACCAGATGGTACATCCTAATTTTCCCAGTTGGATTAGTAAGCAATAATAGAGCAATAATAATAATAATAATAATAATAACAACAGCTTGGTCTCACTGGCTTGAGGAGTCAGAGAACAAAGACTGAGACTGCCAGAATAACAGGGAAATAATAGCAGAAATTCCAGAAAAGATGTTGTCACAAGGGAAGCACCAAAAGGTGCATATAAATCTCACCAAAATAATTGGCTAAGTTCTAAATAGTACACATACAGGAATGTAATGTCACCAGTGGAAGGATGAAAAAGTAATGTGAATTGGTTGGTGCCCATCCCAAAAAAAGGCAGAGCTTGAATTTACAGTTGAACTAAATTAATTCACTGCTAGAACAAAAACCAACACTTTTTCATAGACATCAGTAGAACCCATAGTCTCTAGACCATGTAATTCACAATGTTCAGTGTACAATACAAGTCAATAAACTAATGAAGAATCTAGAAAATGCAATATAGTCAAAAGAAAAAGCAACCAGTATAAATCAAACGATACATGCCCCAGATGTTCAAATAAGCAGAGAATAGTGCTTTAAAATCTATCAAAAGTATGTTTAATTAAAAAAAAATGTATGGCAATGAAGACTGAACACACAGGAAAATCAGTAGAGAGACATAAACTATAAAAACAGATAGACCTTTTAGCATTTCAAAGTAAAATACCTGAAATGATAAGCTTACTAGATTGACAACATCCTACTGAAGATGGAAGACAAATTTATAAAACTGAAGAAATGTTTATAGCCACTAACCACTTTGAAAAACAGAGAAAAAGAACTATAACTATAACTATAACTATAACTATAACTATAACTATAACTACAACTATAACTATAACTATATATATATATATATATATATATATATATATATAATTTTAAGTCAGCAGTCTGAAATGGCTCTGCAAGGCTGTGTTTCTTCTCCAAGGTCTATTGGAGAATCTGTGTCTTTGCTTTCCAGTTTCTGAAAGCCCCCTACACTTCCTGCGTATGGACCCTTCTTCCATTTCCAGTTAACAAAATAGTGTTTTCTCTCCTTTATGACTTTTGCTTTAGTCCTTGTTTCTCCCAGGATACACTTTGATACTCCTAACTTCCTTTCATTAGAACACTTGTGATTTTATGAGACCAACTGACAATTTGGGGTAATTTATCACCTCAAAATGCTTAAATTGATCACATCTACAAATTACTTTTTTACCACGTAGAGTAATATATTCACAGGTTTTGGAGATGAGGATATGAAAATCTTTAGGAGGCGAGTATTCAATCAACCATGTTTAATTGAGTACTCTCTTTAAAAGAGGATTGGTTATTTAAATGAAATGATAATAATAATGTATTGTGAGGATTATAACATATATTAAGATAACATGATTGACAATAGTATAACATAAATCCTGGCAGGTTCATTTATTCTATGTGAAGTTATATAGTATCAATTGGTAACAGGCAGTGATAAGCTTAAGATATTAACCTTAAGCTGAATGATAAAGTAACAAAAAATAGTAACAGGTAATAAATAAATAAAAGAATGGAAATGGAATATTTAAAAATAATTAAGAGAAGGCAGAAAATGATGATAAAGGAGAAAAAAGAACAGATGAGAAAAGTAGAAAACATGACAAGATGAGAGTCATACTTAGCATCATCAATGATCACATGAAATGCAAATAGCCTGAAGACTTCAATCAAAAGGTAAGAGGATTCAGATTGGATACAAATGAAAGACAGTGGCTTAGTTGTTCAAGTGTCCGACTCCTGATTTAGGCTCAATCATGATCTCATGGTTGGAGAGATCAAGCCCCATGTCAGACTCTGCACTGATGGCTTGGAGCCTGCTTGGGAATCCCTCTCTTTTTGCCCCTTCCCCACTCTTCCTCTCTCTCTTAAAAACATAAATTAAACTTTTAAAAATGTTATAAATAAATAAGAACAAATTAATCAAGAAAACATACTGAGGTTCCTGGGTGGCTCTGTCAGTTAAGCATCTGATTCTTCATCTCAGCTCAGGTCTTGATCTCAAGGTCATGAATTCAAGCCTGGAGTTGGGCTCCATTCTGGGCATGGAGGTTACTTAAAAAAAAAAAAAAAAAAAAGAAATCCTTAATACCTATGCATCTATTTTTTTTTTAATTTTTTTTAAGTTTATTTATTTTTGAGACAGAGACAGAGCATGAACGGGGAAGGGTCAGAGAGAGGGAGACACAGGATCTGAAACAGGCTCCAGGCTCTGAGCTGTCAGCACAGAGCCCGACGTGGGGCTCGAACTCACAAACCGCGAGATCATGACCTGAGCTGAAGTCGGCCACTTAACCGACTGAGCCACCCAGGCGCCCCAATACCTATGCATCTAATGATAGAGCTTCAAAACACACACAGCAAAAATTAACAAAACTACAAGGAGAAATCAACACATCCATAATTATAGTTGAATATTATAAAAATCTTCTTTCAGTAATTAATTAAAAAAATGGGCAGAGAAATCAACAAGGGAATGACAGACTTGAAAATACTATCGATCAGCTTGCTCTGATAGTTATAGAACAGTTCACCTAAAAATAGTAGAATATACCTTCTTCTCAAGGGTGCATTAAACATTAGTGTCAATAAATTCAAAATTATGCAAGTCCTAAGGGGTGTTTTCTGGCCACACTCAAATAAATAATGGAAATACTTCTGGGGGGGGGGTGCCTGGGTGGCTCAGTTGATTAAGAATCTGACTCTTAATTTCAGCTCAGGTCATGATCTCATGGTTTGTGAGATTGAACCCCACATTGGGCTCTGTGCTGACAGTGTGGAGCCTGCCCAGGATTCTCTCTCTCCCACTCTCTCTGCCACTCCCCTGCTCTCTCTCTCTCTCAAAATAAATAAATAAATTTCCAAACAAACAAAAAAGGAAATATCTTTGAAAACCTCCAAGAATTGGTAATAATTAACACATTTCTAAATAACATATTGATCAAATAAGACATTAAAAAATAAACTTAGAATGAATCTTGAATTAAATTAAAAAATTTAAAAATCTAATTGGATTTAGCCAAAAACTTGCTTAGTGGGAAATTTGTGGCAATAAATACCTCTATTAGGAAAAAAAAAATCAAAACAAATCAGCCTCAGATGGCACCTTAAGAAATTAGAAAAAAAAGAGAGGAAACTAAACCAAAAGTTGGCACGGGAAAGTAAATAATGCAGCGAAGAATAGAAATTAATGTAGTTCAGACAGAAGTTGTAATATAAAACTGGGAAACATTGTTAGTGGAACTAAAATTGTTTCTTTGAAAAAATAAACAACACTGATAAAATTTAGTTTCATTTACCCAGAAATAAAAGAGAACATACCAGAAATGAAAGACTGGTCTCAGTACTGACATTACATAAATTAAGATAATTATAATGCAATATTATTATCCACATTATGTCAACAAAGTAGTCATGTTAGATGAAATGGACAGATTTCTAGAACAACGAATTATCTAAACTGCCTCAATAAGAAACAGGGAATCTGAATACATTTATAACAATTATTAGAAAAGTGAAATTAGTACTTAAAAATCTTCCAACAGTGAAGAGCTCAGGCCCAGATGATTAGCGTGGTAAAATCTACCCATCAGTTATAGAAACATTAATATCATTCTCGACAAACTTTCTATAAAATATATGATGAGAAAAAACTTTCCAACTTATTCTCTGAAGAAAAGTATTTCCCTGACATCAAAGCCAAATACTTCACACAGAGAGAAAACTACAGATGAAAAATCTATCATGAATGAAGACAAAAAGTTGCTCAAAAAATACTAGCAAAATGTCACAAAAAGATTATAAATATTACATACTGCCACATAGGGAAAGGATTGTACACCATGAAAAATTTGGATTTTTCTCAGGAATGTAAGGTTGGTTGAACGACAAAAATAAATTCATGTAATATCCTCTAGTAAGACAACCATTATCAAAAGACACATAATCACCTTAATAAATGAAAAAAAAATTTTTTTTATTAAATCCAATATCTAAGCCAAGATGATGATGAGGCAAGATTAGATAAGATGATAAGATAAGATAAAAGATGGGAAGGGCTGGGTTGGAATGAAACAAAACAAAAGAAAACAAAATAGGGAAATAAAATGCATACAAACTGGAAAATAAGTTAAATTGTCTTTATTCACAGATGGCATAATCTTACATGTAAAAAAATCCTAATTCTCTCCTCCTCTCTGTCTCTCTGTCTCTGTCTCTGTCTCTGTCTCTCTCACACACACAAAACTCTTTCTAGAACTAAAATTTGATTTCAAAAGTAGCAGGATATAATATCAACTTCAAAAATCGGTTGTATGTTTCTAATAGTCATTCACAATCTACAAGTTAAATTTAAAAAAACATTTATTTAAATGATATCAAAAGAGCAATATACTTAACAAATTTAATAAAAACGCATGTACAAACACTGAAACCTTTGAGAAATTGGTAAGAATAAAGAAAATCTAAATAAGTTGAGACAGTCCATTATCAGTTGGAAGAATGCATATTGTTAAGATAGAAATTCTCTTCAATTCATCTGTGGAGTCAACAATCTTTGTCAAAATCCCAGCAGGGTTTTGTTTTGTTTTCGTTTTTGTTTTTGTTTCCGGAAATTGACAGAATAATCATAAAATCTATGTGTAAATACAAAGAATATGCATTAGCCAAAAGAATCTTGAACCTATTTTATTATTTTTTTTATTTTATTATTATTATTTTTTAATGTTTATTCACTTTTTGAGAGACAGAGACTGAGCGTGAGCAGGGCAGGGGGAAGAGAGAGAGGGAGGCACAGAATTGGAAGCAGGCTCCAGGCTCTGAGCTGTCAGCACAGAGCCTGATGTGAGACTCGAACTCACGAACCATGAGATCATGACCTAAGCCGAAGTCAGACGCTTAACTGACTGAGCCACCCAGGTGCCCCAGTCCTGAAGCTATTTTAAAGTTAGAAAACTTCCACTTCCTGATATAAAAACTTACTACAAAGCTGTAGTTAAATGAAATGTGTAGTATTGGCATAAGGATAGACATGCAGATCAATGAAACACAATTGACTGCCCAAAAATAAAGCCTCTTTATGGTCGATAGATTTTCAACAAAGGTACCAAGGCAATTTAAAGGGAACAGAGGATCAGAAAAAGGAGATGGAACTTATAGAAACAATTAGAAAAATGATAATCACAAATCCAAACATATCAGTAAATAGAATATGAACAGATTATACACTTCAATTAAATGTAGAGATTGTTGGAGCACCTGGGTGGCTCAGTTGCTTAAGCATCTGACTCTTGATTTTGGTACAGGTCATGATCTCAGTGTCATGAGACTGAGTCCTGTGTTGGGCTCCACACTGGGTCTGGAGCCTGCTTAAGAGTCTCTCTCCCTCTCCTTCTGCACTTGTCTCCTCCCAGACATTAGCCACTCTCATACTCAATTCTGCATCTGCTCTCTTGTTGGACAAGAGAGAACTCCAGATTCGAAATCTGCGACAGTTGGGATTCCTAGTAACAAAACAAACAACTAAAAATGACAAGAAGTGTTGGCAAGGATGTGGAGAAATTGAAACCCTTGTACTCTGTTGGTGGGAATGCAAGTGGTATAGCCATTATGCAAAACAATATGAAGTTTCCTCAAAAAGTTAAAAATAGAACTGCTATATAACATATATGTGTATATATATATATATATATATATATATGCTATATAACATATATATATATATATGAACTGCTATATAACAGTTCATAGAACTGCTATATAACAGTTCATAGAACTGCTATATAACATATATTTATGCTATATAACATATATATATATATATATGCTATATAACATATATATATATATATATATATATATATATATATATATATATTCCATTTCTGGGTATTTATCCAAAATAATTGAAATCCAGATCTCAAAATGGGTTTAGCATTCTCCTATTCATTGCAGCATTATTCACAATAGCCAAGATACGGAAACAAATTAAATGTCCATCAACAGATGAATGCATAAAGAAAACATTACACGTATATGTGTGTGTGTGTATGTGTGTGTGTGTGTGTACATTTATTTGCATATACGTACACATAATGGACTATTATTCAGCCTTATAAAAGAAGGAAATCCTTCAATATGCAACAACATAGAAGAGTCTGGATGATGTTTGCACTAAGTGAATTAAGCCAGTCTCTGAAGGGCAAATATTGCATTATTCCACTTATCTTAAGTATCTAAAATAGTCATATTCATAGAAGCAAATAATAGAATGATGGTTGCCAGGGGCTGATAAGGGGAAAGAATGAGGAGTTGCTAATGAATCTGAATAAAATTTCAGTTATGCAAAATACTATGCAAAATAATTTAGAGTTCTGTAAATTAGTGCTGTAAAACAGTGTGCCTATTCGATAACAACATTGCACTGGACATCTAAATTGTCTGTTAAGAGGGTAGATTCCATGTTAAGTGTTCTTACCAATATAAAATTTAAAATGAAAAAAAAGTTAGAGATGCTCAAACAGGACAGATCTAATATGTTCTGTCTTGTAGAGACATCTTTTAAATATAAAGATTAAGATTCAAAATAAAAAGATGGAAAGTACATTGCGTGCCAATTGTAAATGTAAAAGAAACCTATAATAGCTGTATTAGCATCAGAAAAAAATTGACTTTAAGACAAAATGCAAGAGCATAGATACAGAAAAAACATTTTGCAATGACAAAATGACTGATAGATCAGGAAGATCATTTCGAGCAACAATCCTAAATTTACATGCATCTAAGAGCAGAGCTTCAAAGTGGATGCAGCAAAACAGACAGAATTAAAGAAAGATATACAGAAACTCACAATCTTAGCTGGAGACTTCAATACCCACTTCTTCTGAGAAATGCTTGATCCTGGGTGGGTGCAAGGATTCACTGCAAAGTTGCTCCCTAGAAATTCCCAGGTTGAAGAAACTGTTCTATATGCTGAGAAGGTCATGGATCAATTAGGTTTATAAACTCTACCAAAGCTCATCCAATTTTGCATTTAAGATGTGTGAAAATTTTAAAACATATTAAGTGTACATTTCAAAACTAGGAGGGGCACCTGGCTGGCTCAGTCGGTTAAGCATTTGACTTCGGCTCAGGTCATAATCTCGCTGTGCCTGAGTTCAAGCCCCGCATCAGACTCTGTGCTGACAGCTCAGAGCCTGGAGCTGCTTCGGATTCTGTGTCTCCCTCTCTCTCTGCTCCTCCCCCACTCACAATCTGTCTCTCAAAACATAAATAAATGTTAAAATTTTTTTAAAAAACAAAAGAAAAGAAAAGAAAAGAAAGAAAGAATCCAAGCATATTGGGGCTCCTGGGTGGCTCAGTCAACTCTTGACCTCGGCTCAGGTCATGATCTCAGGTTGGCGAGATGGAGTCCCATGTCCATCTCTCTCTCCTTTCCCCCCACCCCACCCCTGCTCTCTTTCTCTTTCTCTAAAAATAATTTTAAAAAACTGAAAAATGAAGAAAACAATAGGACTATACAAATATTGAACTTTAGAGGGTAGGTTTGTTTTTTTTACAGTGGTTTGACTCAGCAATTCTGAATCTGTTTTCTCTGTGTGCACCCTTGAGCAAATGCATAAGTAGATTCAAAACAAATAAAGAAAACCAGATTTCTCACTTCAGACAATGGAATTACATTAAAGGTAGGGGAGGTCTGAGGGATCAATAGATAGGGCACGACTAGTTGTCTGACCAAGATGAAGGTCATTGTCTGTGCTCTGAAGGAAGCTCTAGGCTTTGAATCTAATCAGAAATCCATTAGCTACCTTTCTCTTCGAGTCATTCTCTACCTGAACAGTCGATCCCCAGGGACAATCCCCTACGGATACAAAAAGATGGGGAATCCTCTTACTAAAAGTAATTCAACAGGGAAGAAAAAAGGCATTAAGATGTCAATCTCCTGACTCTGATAATTGTAGGGTGCTCACGTAGCTTGATCCTGTTAGACGATACTGCAACGTTCTTCTAATGTCCAAAATTATTTCTGCAACGTTCTTCTAATGTCCAAAATTATTTCCAAATAAAAGGAAAAACAAAAAATGAAAACACTACAAACCTCTGAGTCTCTACTGCCAGAAGATAAGTGTTTCTTGTTTGTTTGTGTTTGTTTTTTGTTTTTTGTTTTTTTGTTTTTTATCCTCTAAGTGTCTGACTATAGGTTATTCTCAAGAAATACCCGAGTGCTCTCATGGGTGTTAAAACCGTCATTATCTCAGCAGTTGTTATCTCTTGTGTGGTTCATACACTCACTTTAAAGATGGAATAGAGGTCTTTATTGATCAGTTTGGGTTCATAACTTTAAAATAAAATAAAAAAAATTCACTGAGTTTGCAAGCTCCATATGGAAGCTGTTGGTAGCATCTGTTACATTAGAGACAAGTTTGTGGTTGTTATGATCTCGATGATTTGTTTTCACCATGAACCTGATGAAGTAAATGAAGTAAGTAAATGAAATCACTTAAAACGGAATGTGCACTGAGAATGTGTGCTTCTGGAGGGCAGGGAGTAAGCCCCACTTAGGCACTCTTGGCACTGTGCTTTGAGAAGATGATCACACACTTCTTATTTTAAAATTAATTACATTGGGCAAATATATCTCACATCACGTCTCCAGTGATAATCCAATCTAATGAGTTGCTTTAAGATAAAACTAATTCAGTCCCTTGTATGCTGCCGTCAATTTTTCTTGTAAATTTACTTTTCTGTCTATAAAGGTATCCCACGTTTATTATAGAAAATTTAGAAAAAGTAAGATGAAAATAAAACTCCCCAATAAATAATCCCACCACCTCAAGCTTACCACACTTAACATTTTGTTTTGTTTCCGATGCTTTTCTATGACTGCGTATTTCATGAAACGTGGGAAGTTCTTCAGACTGTACAACAGGATTTACCTCTGATCATTGTTAGTGTATAGTCTATTGCTTTAGTATACCCAAAATATTTTACTTGTATAACCACTCCTTTCAAAAATATTTCCTATGCAATAATTCCTTTACTCCTAATGCCGGAGCTGTCAAATTCCAGTCGCATCAGGAGTTACGACACTTTACAGGGGAGGAGATGACGACGTAGAAGGGAGAACTGACTTGCCCATGCTACACCATCCTGGAAAGTAAACTCAGGACACATTCATCCTGGAAAATGATTCCAGCCCATTTGTAGAAAGTGCATTTCTACCTGCACCTTTTAATGCGTTGATTTATGATTATCAAGAACTAGTAGTGTTACTATTTTCTTTTACAAGAAAAATTTTATTTGTTCAGCGGTCGCAAAGCCCTGCTGAGACTATATTCCTTCAGCCAGACAAGATAAATCTACCTGCACATTTCAGTCAAAAGTGTAGCTTACCACGTAAGGAAGCGCGCTACTTAGACAAACTCTCCACTTGTGTAATCCACTATAATTGTGCATAATCATTCAGTAAAGTAACAAACCAATTAGTCTAATATCTGAGTGCACAAGATTAAGTGACACACGATTTCAAAGGGATAAATAGGCATATTGTATTAAATAAATGATATGCGTAAATAAACAATGAATTTGAGCAGGGGAGGATGTTCAGAAAGTTAAAAAATTCAGGATTTAAAATTTAATTACAAAGCGAGTGAATATATTACCTTAAAGAGCCCAGTTTAGGGGCACCTGGGTGGCTCAGGTTGGTTAAGCGTCTGACTCTTGGCTTTGGCTTAAGTCGTGATCTCCTGGTTTGTGAGTTTGAGCCCCACATTGGGCTCTATGCTGACAGCTCAGACCGTACTTGGGATTCTTTCTCTCTCTCCCTCTGTCTGCCCCTCCCCCATTTTCTATCTCTCTCTTAAATAAATAAACAAAACAAATTTTTTTAAAGAGCCCAGTTAAAAAAATAAATAAACATAGGAAAAGATTCACATACTTCACTGTGAAATACAAAAATATTAGGAACTGATATATGTTTTCACTCACTGGCCTCCTTCCTGCCTGTGTATCTATGACTGTTAGAATAAACACAGGAATAATGAAATAATAGTAACACTATAAACCCATGATTCTAACTTCAGGTCTGTACTCAGGGTTACCTGGCAAACCTATGAAGTGTTTCTAGTAAATGTGTTCTCCTAATATCTTAAATGACTGCGTTATAATTTAACGCGACCGCCTTGCACCCCTTTCTTCAGGAGAGAATTCTGTGTGTCCTTCATAGAAAATCAGAAAATTCACTAGGATGCCCCTCATCTCCTGGACACTCTGTGTGCTGAACTAATACGGCTATCCGGGGAGCATTTTGATACGATGGAGGAGAAGATTCTCCTCCTGTCAAGGGCCAGTGTCTCCTATCCATGCTTCTAATACAGCATCCTTCCTGTATCCCTTTTTTTCTTTTTTTTTTTTTTTTTAACTGTTTTGGTCTTAACTTTATATTAATGTTTTTTTGTTGTTGGTGTTAATGTTTTTGGGTTTTGTTGTTGTTGTTGTTGTTTTGAGAGAGAAAGAGAACACAAGCAGAGGGAGGAGCAGAGACAGAGGGAGACACAGAATCTAAAGCAGGCTCCAGGCTCTGAGCTGTCAGCATAGAGCCCGACACGGGGCTTGAACCCACAATTGTGAGATCACAATTTGAGCTGAAGTCAGAGGCTTAACCAACTGAGCCACCCAGACGCCCCTGTATTAAGTTTTCTAAATCCAGTATAGTGAACATACAACGTTGTATTAGTTCCAGGTGTACAATATAGCGATTCAACAATTCTGCACATTCCTCAGTGGTCATCATGATATGTGTATTCTTGACCCCCCTCACCTATTTCCCCTACCGCCCCCCCCACCACCACTTCCCCTTTTTTGGGGCCTTGCTCTAAGGGTTGCTCATCCTTCCAGACACCTTCAGCTTCTTTCTCTGTGCTGGTTTGTTTTCATCAGCGTCCAAATATGATCAATAATTCTCTATATTTAAATCAAAGGAAATCCAGAAGTAACAAACCAGTCTTTTACTCCAAACACCCCTTCACCATAAAAATAAACTTCCCCACCCAACAAAATCCTCAAATGTTTTCTATGCAACAATTTGCATGTTCTTACAGTTTTTCTTCAGTTTGAATTTTGAAATGTTTCACTTATATAGAAAATTCCAAATCAGTGTATAACTACCAATTACATTGCCCTACTGAGATTTCATACTTGTTATTTAGTAATTGGTTCAGATTACTATTTTCAGAAATGAAAGACAAGTATATCATGTGAAATACCTTTCCAATTCACCATTTTCTCATTCCTCTGTGAAGTTAACTACTGTTTTGAAATTTAGGTCTAGTCCTATATGTTTACATTTTTACTACATTTTACTTACATTTTACTACATTTGTTTAAAGCCATACATAATTGCAGTATTGTGCTGCAAAATGTAGTTTTTAAGCTTTTGAGGTTTATCCACACTATTCTATGTAGAATTATATAACGTATTTCCGACGCTGTGTACTATCCCATTGACTAAAGCTATCATGCTCTGGTTATTCATTCCTTCAGATACAAAGTGAAGCTGTTTCTGTGTTTCCATATTCCAAACCACGCTGTGATGAAAATCTGCCTTTCTGTCTCTTTAAGTACATGTTTGATCAGTTCCAGGAAATACCCAGGATATGAATTACTTGCTCATTGGATATGCTCATTTTCAACCTAAGTAGATGTCAAATTGCTTTGTAAATTGGTTTTATCAATTTACATTACCAACTAACACCGTGAGGATTCACTTTCCTCCATCAGACCAACAGCATATGCTACGGTCAGTCTTTTGAAATGTTTGCCAGCACAATGTGTGTGAAATGCATTTGCATTTACTTGATTATTATTATGATTGACATGTTTTCATTTACTGGAGGTTTGGGTTTCCTCTTCTGTGAATTACTTTTTCACCTGCCTTGCCACTTATTAAGCCATATGCCTTTGTCTAAATATGGGATTGATTGACATATTCTGGAATCAAAATTTTTTATGAGTATACGATGTCAAAGATCTTCTTGTGGACTATGCCCCTGCTTTAAAATTAATCAGTATCTTTTTTATATAGATGCTGTATATTATTAATAATCATATGTACTGATATTTTCTTTATAATTCTCTAAAAACTTTTGTTAGTTTTGCTTTTCATATTTAAGTGACTAATTTATCTAAAATTATTTTATAGAAGCTGAGAATAAAAACTGATTTTGAGGGAGTCATAGAGATACACAATTGGCAACCATTGTTAAATTGTCGTTAAATCCACAGCTGATTTGTGATACTGTGTCACTCATACCAAATGCCCTCTTGATGTGAGACTGTTTCTGGACTCGTTGGTAGTTTACACTGATTTTTAGGCCGCCTCCATCAATGCACAGTTTTAATTGTCATATTTTTGATACCTGAAAATGCAGATCCTACCATCTTAGGTTTTACTCATATTAGCTATTCTTTCCCCTTTATTATATTGTTATTGTATTTTCAAATTAGTTACTGCTGGTGTATGTTCATCTTGAATTCAGCCAGTGATAACCAACAACCTTTCTGACTTCTAGTTTTATGTCTGCATTTCCTTTGGACTTTCCTTTACAATTTCGTGTAAAGAGATAAATACATTTGTAATTAATGCATTAGTACTACCTCAAAAGTTTTCATATGTATTTCCTGGCTGTGCAATCAGAAATATTTCAAAATTTATCCTTTTACCCAACTAAGTGTTTAAGGCTGCCTTTTCAGCATTCCATCACAAGGGTTTCTTTCTTTTATTTTTTTGATTGACTTTTTTTAAGTCTATTTATTTTAAGACAGAGAGAGCCTAAGTGAGGGAGGGGCAGAGAGAGAGGGGAAGAAAGAGAATCCCAAGCAAGCTCCACTCTCCACACAGAGCGAGACACGGGGCTCAATCCCATGAATCATGAGATCAAGACCTGAGCTGAAATCGGGAGTCAGATGCTTGACCAGCTGAGCCACCCAGGCACCCCCACAAGGGTTTCTTCAGTCATTTTTATTGAGGTACAGCCTACAGAGAATGAAATTTACCCTTTTTACATTATAATGCATCGAGTGTTGCCAAAGGTATACAGTCAAGAGAACATCACCACAAACAAGACATAAGACAGTTTCATCATCCAAAAATATTCCTTCATACCCCTTTGTAGTCAAACTCCTAAGCCCACCCCCATTTTTGAGTCACCTTTAGTTTATTTTTTTTTTCTGAATGGTATGTTTGTTGTGAATTTTACGATCACCGAATTTAGATTGCAAAGTATAGTTCCGTACTTTAAATGCTTTCTGAAATTGATGAGCAATTACTTGTGATTTAATATTCATTGCATGAGTGATGAAGAGGCTCTGAGCAGCTACACATTTGTCTGTGAAAATATTCCAGGGCCCCCTGCTTTGTAGAGCTAGCTTCGTACCAAGCTGTGTTCCTTTTTTTTTTTTTTTTTTTAATTATTTGCCACTAAATGTATGTCTTTCAGCTTTGATTGAGGGATGTTGTCATCTTTTTTTCCTGTTGTTTTCTTTGGAGACTACCGCATAAGGGGATTACTGAAAAGGTCCCAGATCCTAATGCCCAACTTGATTTGAATGAGAAATTCAGGAAGTTCCATCTCATGCTTGGAGTCTCCATGCTGCTCTTGATCTGCCTGGCATGACATCCATCTTGCCATCCTAACCACCCATCACCTACCCTGTGGGCTTCAAGCTCCAGCATGTGAAGACAATGGCCTTAGACACACTGCTTAACCAGCTCCCACAAATGCACAAGAACAAAACCCGTAATCCCTTCCATCTATCTTTTTCTGAGGCAGAATTATTGTTATTTATCTATCATCTATTATCTATCATCATCATCATTGTCATTTATCTATCACTATTGATCATCTATCTATCTATCATCTATCTATCATCTATCTTTATCATCTATCTAACAGTAGCCTTAATTCTGCTTCTCTGGTGAAACCCGGAAAGATACACAGTTTGGAGCTGTAAATTGGTTATGGTTGACTAGTCCTCAGTGACTTTTAGTTTGAAAAATCATTTTTCATAATTTAATACGGACACATTTGTGTTCGTGTATTGGTCAGGTTCAGAAAACGAAATCAGCAGGTGATGTGTGGAGAGAGAAAGAGGGAGAGAGAGAAACAGAGACAGAGAAAGAGAGAAATTGAGAGAGAGATTTATTTTTATGGAATTGGCACATATGATTGTGGACATCCAAGTCCAAAATATGGTGGGGAAAGACAGGCAGGCTTGAAAAACATAGAAGAGTTGTGGTTTGAGTTGAAAGGTTGTAAGCTACAGAATTCCTTCCTGTTCAAAGGAGGTCTGTATTTGTTGCAATACAGCCTTCAACTGATTGGATGCAACTGATTGGGTGGAGATCAATCTGCTTCACTCGATTGCTGCAAATTTAATTTTTTTTAAGTTTATTTACTCATTTTGAGAGAAAAAAGGGGGAGACGAGTGACAGGGAGAGAGAGGGAGAGAAAGAATCCCAAGTAGGCTCTGTGCTTTCAGCTCCAGCCCAACGCAGGGCTCAATCTCATGAGCTGTGAGATTATGACTGGAGCCAAAACCAAGAGTCAGATGACACTTAACTGACTGAGCCACGCAGGCACCCTGATTTAAATGTTAATCTAATCAAAAGCCACCTTCACAGAAATTTCTAGAAAAATGCTGACCAATATCTGGGCACTGTGGCCCAGTCAAGTTGATATAGAAAATAAATGAGTTGATACATTTTTCTGTTTTTTTAACGTTTATTCATTTTTGTGAGACGGAGAGAGAGAGAGAGAGAGAGAGAGAGAGAGAGAGAGAGAGAGAATCCAAAGTAGGCTTCAGGCTCTGAGCTGTCAGCACAGAGCCCAACGTGGGGCTCAAACTCATGAACCACGAGATCATAACCTGAGCTGAAGTCGGACACTTAACCAACTGAACCACCCAGTCTCCCCTGATATATCTTTTTCAATCTTTACTTTTTAAATGTTCCATGTTTTTTTATTAGTTACATCTCTTTTAAACATTGCTTAATTGTACCTAAAAGTTTTAATGCAATCTGTCTCTTTTAATTGGTGAAATTGTCCTAGTTATATTTCCCTACATATTTATAATTATTTCTTACACAATAGCTCATATTTCCTATTTGCTTTCATGTTTCTGGGTGTCTCTTCAATTTCTCTTGCTTAAAGTTGGATTGATCCATTTTTATATATATTTTTATTTTTTCTCTGCTTATTTGGAAGATATAGAGAAAATTTCAATTGTTTACTTGTTACCTTAAAATGTTAACATGTTTAATCAAATTTTCAATGTCTCTAACAAAGTCTAAAGTTATTCAGTACCACTCTCCTCTTCCTGAATAAAGCAAGGTTCTTAGCAAAATTTAACTTCTTATAGGCACCTTCTCTGCAATTATTTTTTGTGTTATTGCTGTCTAGAGAGATAGCTTTGCCTTGTAAATACAAAACACTAGTCAAGGTTTTACAGTCAATAGTTAAATGAATTTACATGTATGTTGCATATACTATTTGCTTGCGCCAATCTTTAATATTTTAGACCTTGTCCTTGGGAACCTTTGATTCCTCGCTTAAGTAGAGTCTTCTAGCATCTCCTTTAAGTTCTTTAAAAACTCAGGGCGCCTGGGTGGCGCAGTCGGTTAAGCGTCCGACTTCAGCTAGGTCACGATCTCGCGGTCTGTGAGTTTGAGCCCCGCGTCAGGCTCTGGGCTGATAGCTCAGAGCCTGGAGCCTGTTTCCGATTCTGTGTCTCCCTCTCTCTCTGCCCCTCCCCCGTTCATGCTCTCTCTCTGTCCCAAAAATAAATAAGAAACGTTGAAAAAAAAAAATTAAAAAACTGAAACCCCTTGCTGTTTTGTAATGCCAACTAGATTACTTCTGTAACACCCTGCAGTTGATTAACACGCGTGTTTCTAATCCTGCACATGGTTCATTGTGACGATCAACTTTTGAAAACATTTCAGTAGCTGTAAGTTACTAAGATTAAAAAGTATCTTAATATACATTGTTTTTGCTGCCTGTTTAATAACTTCATATTCTCTCTTTTTTTTGGGGGGGGGTAATTTTTCCTTCCTTTGCCTCTTGGAGAATCCTAAAAATACTTAAAGTTGTGTTACTTTTCCCTCTAGGACTTTCATCTGACCCAGAATAAATTCATATTGTTGTAGATATGGGTGGCGTTTTTAGCGTTAACATTCTTTATGTGTTTTTAAATGTTTTTTGTTTTGTTTTGTTTTGTTTTTTTTGGAAATCCAACTTAGGAGACATTATTCTGTGCTTTATGTTTTTGGTCTTGTGTCATTTAGTTTTTCAATTCCTTTTCTATTTTCTTTCCTCTTATATTTTGGTGGCTTTCTAAGTGTTTCCACTCAATCCTGGGAACCAATAGTATCATAGGTGTCTTGGAACTTTTGCTAAATGGTTACATGTGGATAATACAGATATGATATCAAGCCAGTGGCTCATATTCTATTTATGAGAGACTATCTGTGTCATTCCGCTTCCCTAGAGGGCAACGGCATAAAACCTGTAACTTCTTCTTCAGCTTGTCATGTGTAGAAACCCTACAGCAGGCTCTGATTTTGAGGAGAGAGTGTGGTTCTTGATTTCTGCCTCTTGGCAGGAACTTCATGTCTCTTTATGCCAGAGAGAGGAACTGTCATTTCTCTCGCTGTCCTGGGGGTATGGAGGACACTTATTCTTGGCACACTCTTATTTTGGCTTTCTTGATAGTACACTTTCCTGATGTCCTTCCCATTCTTTGGATTCTCATTTTTAATTTATTGTATAAGCACTTCCTTTTCCAACCGTGGGACCTCATTTTCCTTTTCTTTTTTTTTTTTTAATTTGTTTTAATGTTGTTTTTTTTTTATTTTTATTTTTGAGGGAGAGAAAGACTGAGCACAAGCAGGGGAGGGACAGAGAGAGAGAGGGAGACACAGAATCCAAAGCAGGCTCCAGGCTCCAAGCTGTCAACACAGAGCCTGACACAGGGCTCGAACCCATGAACTGTGAGATCATGACCTGAACAGAAGTCAGACATTTAACCTACTGAGCCACCCAGGCACCCCTTTTATTTCGTCACTGCATTCTAAAATGCACCAAGTTGACAAACATAAAGATTGGATATTGGCTTAGCAAGATGCAATTAAATTATTAGCAAGAGAGGGGTCACATGATAAGTTTGGTAAATTGTTTACTGTGTCACAGTTGACCAGGTGGCCTACTCTGTGTAAAAAGTCCTGTAATAAATCAAGTATCTGATGGAACATGTGAATCCATGGTATACATTGGTTTCCAGCAAATGCATGAAAACTTAGCCTAACTGTCCCTCACCTTAAATCCTGAAACTGATTTAGGAAAACCTACATGATCAAACAAAAAAACCGCGCTCTTCCATACTTCTAGCTAGCCTATTTGGTTAAACTACGTGAAAGATACAAACACCTCTGTTCTTAGAAGAAACACATTTACTAGGGATAGAGTGTTCTAAGATAAGCCAGGATGCTCTCCTGTTCCCACCTCACCCTTGGTCTCCAGATAGAACAGTTTTTCACATCCAGTCGTGATTCTTATCGAGATGATGGCAGAGAGTGGATGTGCTAACAATGATGTTTAACTCCCCATAGCTTGGCTGTTTTTTCCAGGGAGAGGGGGTGCGAGCACTAGGACGTAAGGCATTACGTGGGTAAGCAGGATTCTGGAAGTCAGTGGCTAGATTTCCAAGCTGGGGCTAGAGTTCACTTTTGTTGTTCTTGTTGTTGTTATTGTTGTTTTTAGTCTTTCTCTACGTACACCCCTAATGACACATGAGAAGACTAGGAACTTTCTCATCCCAGGTCCATTCTGCACTGGTTAATACTTCGTAAAGAATGTCCCTCTTGATCAAATCATTTGTAATTAAGGTTACCAGGTGAGAGAAGGAACTGCCACTCATAGGAGTTTAATCTCTTTTAATTAATGAAGATTTGCTCTTGAGAATAACAGCGGTGTATGTCAATTATAAACATTTTTATTTTTTTATTAGTGGCACAGCACATCCACAGTGTTATTCATATAAAAAGTATTGATTCAAAGTTTGTGATATTTTGCGTTTAATTTTCAATCTCTCTCTCTAAATTAAAATCCAGAAGCTTGAAAGTGTGATCATTATCATTTAAATTTTAGATTGGAGGTGGGAGTTTTTAGAATCCACTCAAAATATTTTCACCTCAAGGTAAAAAGACACCATCTTATCTCTTTTTTTAGTTGAAGTTCTTTTTTAATGTTTCAAGTTTTAATTAATTCTAGTTAGTTAATACATGATTTAATATTAGTTTCAGGAGTAAAATCTACTTCTGTACAACACTCAGTGCTCATCACAACCTGTACCCTACGTAATGCTCATCACCCATTCAGCCCATCACCCTGCCCACCTCCTCCCCAGCAACCCTCAGGTTGTAATCGTGAGTTAAGAGTCTGTTTCTTGGTTTGCCCCTCTCTTTTCGTTTTCTTTCCCCTAAGTTCATGTGTTTTGTTTCTTACGTTCCACATATGAGGTAAATCATACGGTATCTGTCTTTCTTTGACTAATACACTCTAGCTCCATCCATGTCACTGCAAATGACAACATTTCACTCTTTTTTGGTGGCTGAGTAATATTCCATTGTATATGTATACCACATCTTCTGTATCCATTTATCACTGGATGGATATTTGGGCTCCTTCCATAATTTGGCTATTCCTGGTAATGCTGCTATAACCATCGAGGGGCATGTGTCCCTTCAAATCAATATTTTTCCATCCTTGGCCTAAATACTTAGTAGTGCAATTGCTAGGTCATGGGGTAGTTCTATTTTTAAATGCTTAAGGAAATTCCACACTGGTTTCCAGAGTGGCTGCACCAATTTGCATTCCCATCAACAGTGTAAGAAGGCTCCCCTTTCTCCTCATCTTCCCCAACGTCTATTGTTTCCTGTGTTGTCAATTCTAGCCATTCTGACAGGTGTGAGGTGATATCTCATTATGGTTTTGATTTGTATTTTGATGATGAAAGATGTTGAGTACCTTTTTATGTGTCTTTTGGTCATACGTATGTTCTTTGGAAAAATTCTATTCATCTCTTCTGCCCATTTCTTACCTGGATTATTTGGGATTATTTTGGGTGTGAGTTTGATAAGTTCTTGATAGACTTTGGATACTAATTCTTTATCAGATATATCATTTGCAAATATCTTCTCCTGTTCTGTCAATTGCCTTTTAGTTTTGTTGATTGTTTCCTTTGCAGTGCAGATTTTTATCTTGATGAAGTCCTCACAGTTCATTTCTGCTTTTGTTTCCCTGGCCTCTGGTGATGTATCTACTAAGAAGTTGCTACAGCCAATGTCAAAGAGTTTGCTGCCTGTGCTTTCCTCTAGGATTTTGATGGTTTCCTGTTTCATATTTAGGTCTTTCATCATTTTGAATTTATTTTAGTGTATGGTGTAAGTGGTCCAGTTTCATTCTGCATATGGCTGTGCAGGTTTCCCAACACCATTCATTGAAAAGACTGTCTTATTTCCCGTGGATAATCTTTCCTGCTTTGTCAAAGATTAGTTGACCACATATTTGTGGGTCCATTTGTAGGTTTTCTAATATCTTGCATTGATCTATGAAACTATTTTTGTGGGGCGCCTGGGTGGCTCAGTCGGTTAAGCGTCCGACTTCGGCTCAGGTCACGATCTCGCAGTTCGTGAGTTCGAGCCCCGCGTCGGGCTCTGGGCTGATGGCTCAGAGCCTGGAGCCTCCTTCCTATTCTGTGTCTCCCTCTCTCTCTGCCCCTCCCCCATTCATGCTCTCTCTCTCTCTCTGTCTCAAAAATAAATAAAATGTTAAAAAAATTAAAAAAAAAACAAAACTATTTTTGTGCCTGTACCACCCTATTTTGATCATTATAGCTTTGTTACGTAAGTTGGAATCCAGTATCGTGATACCTCCAGCTTTGTTTTTCTTTTACAGGATTGCTTTGACTCTTCGGGGTCTTTTGTGGCTCCATACATATTTCAGAATTGTTTTGTCCTAGCTCTGTGACAAATGCTGGTGGTATTTTGATAGAGATTGCATTAAATGTGTAGATTACTTTGGGTAAAATAGATATTTTAGCAATATTTGTTCTTCCAACCCATTTGAATGGAACGTTTTTTTTTTTCCATTTCTTTGTGTCCTCTGCAATTTTTTTCGTAAGTGTTCTCTCGTTTTCAGAGTACAGATCCTTTACCTCTTTCATTCGGTTTATTCCTAGGTATCTTATGGGTTTGGGTGCAATTGCATTTAGGGTCAATTCCTTGATTTCTTTTTCTGCTGTTTCATTATTGGTGTATAGAAATGCAACAGGTTTCTGGACATTGATTTTGTATCCTGTGACTTTATTGAATTTGTCAGTTCCAGCAATTTTTTTGGTGGAGTCTTTCAGGTTTTCTACATAGAATATAATGTTGTCTGCAAATAGTGAAAATTTGACTTCTTCCTAACTGATTTGGATGTCTTTTATTTCTTTTTGTTACCTAATTGCTGCAGCTAGAATTTCTAGTACTATGTTAAATAACGATGGTGAGAGTGGACATCCCTGTCTTCTTCTTGACCATAGAGGAAAAGATCCTAGTTTTTCCCTCTTGGGGATGATATTAGCTCTGGGTCTTTCATATATGACCTTAATGATGTTGAGGTATGCTCCCTCTATCCTTACTTTGTTGAAGATTTTTTTTTTTTATCAAGAATGGATGCTATATTTTGTCAAATGCTTTTTCTACATCTATTGACAGGATCATATGGTTTTTATCCTTTCTTTTATTTATATGGTGTATGATGCTGATTGATTTGAAAATAGTTAACCAGTCCAGCATCCTGGGAATAAATCCCATTTGATCATGGTGAATATTTTTTTTAATGTACTGTTGAATACGATTTGTTAGTATTTTGTGGAGAATTTTTGCATCTATGTTCTTCAGGGATATTGGCTTGTAGCTCTCCTTTATAGTGGGGTCTTTGCCTGGCTTTGGAATCAAGAGAATATTGGCCTCATAGAATGAATTTGGAAGTTTTCCTTCCATTTCCATTTTTTTGGAACATTTTGAGAAGAATAGGTATTAACTCTTCTTTAAATGTCTGGTAGAATTCCCCTGCAAAGCCATCTGGCCCTGAATTTTTGTTTGTTGGGAGGGTTTTGATTATTGGCTCAATTTCTTTTCTGTTGTGGATCTGTTCAAATTTTCTGTTTCTTCTTGTTTCAGTTACATTTATAGTTTATCCATTTCTTCCAGATTGCCCAATTTGTTGGTATATATTTTTTAATATTATTTTCTTATAATTGTTTGTATTTCTGTGGTGTTGGTTCTTATTTCTCCTCTGTCATTCATGATTTTATTTATTTGGGTCCTTTCCCTTTTCTTTTTGATAAGTCTGGCTAGGGAATTTATGAATTTTATTAATTCTTTCAAAGAACCAGCTCCTAGATTTATTGATCTGTTCTACTGGGTTTTTGTTTCTATAATGTTTATTTCTATTCTAAACTTTACTATTTCTCTTCTTCTGCTGGCTTTAGGATTCTTTTGATTTTCTTTCTCTAGATCCTTTTACATAAGGTGAGGTTATGTATTTGAGATTTTCTTGTTTCTTGAGGTAACCTTGTATCGCTCTGTACTTCCCTTTTATGACACTTTTGCTACATCCCAAAGGTTTGGGTCATCGTGTTTGCATTTTCAATTTTTTCCATGTATCTTTAAATTTCTTCTTTAATTTACTGGGTAACCCATTCTTTCTTTAGTAGGATATTCTTTAACCTTTATGTATATGTGGTCTTCCAAATATTTTTTTGTGGTTCACTTTAAGTTTCATGGCATTGTGGTTGGAAAATATGCATGGTATGATCTCAACATTTTTGTACTTGTTCAGGGCTGATTTGCAACCCAGTGTGTGATCTATTCTAGATAATGTCCCATGTGCCCTCGAAAAGAAAATGTATTGTGCTGCTTTGGGATGAAATGTTCTGAATATATCTGTTAAGTCCATCTGGTCCAGTGTGTCATTCAAAGCCATTGTTTCCTTATTGATTTTCTGCTTAGATGATCTGGCCATTTGCTATAAGTGGATTATTAAAGTCCCCTCTTATTGCTGTATTATTATTACTGAGGTTCCTTATGTTTATTATCGATTGTGTAATACATTTGTGACCTTCAAGTTGGGGGCATAAGTATTTGCAATTGTTAGATCTTGATGGACAGACCCCTTAATTAGGATATAATGCCTTCTTCATCTCTTGTTACAGTCTGTGTTTTCACACCTAGCTTGTCTAATATAAGTATGGCTACTCTGGCTTTCTTTTAAAGTCCATTAGCATGATAAATGGTCCTCTATCACCTCACTTTTAATCTGCACACATCTTTACGTCTAAAATGAATCTCTTGTTGACAGCATATAGATGAGTCTTGGTGTTGTTCTTATTTTGAATCTATTCTGACACACTATGTCTTTTGATTGGAGCATTTAGTCCATTTGCATTCAGAGTGATTATTGATAGATACGAATTTAGTGCCATTGTATTACTTGTAAAGTCATTGTTTCTGGAGATTTTCTCTGTTCCTTTCTATTCTTTGGTGCTTTTGGTCACCAAGTCCTTTCATTTTTGTTTGTCTGGGAAACTCTTCATCTATTCTTCTATTCTGAATGACAGCCTTGCTGGATAGAATATTCTTGGCTGCATATTTTTCTCATTCAGCATGTTGAATATATGATGCCATTCCCTTCTGTCTTACAAACTTTCTGTGAAGAGATCTGTTTCTAACCTTATTTGTCTTCCCTTGTAAGTTACATTTTTCCCCCTGCTGCTTTTAGTAATTTTTCCCTTATATCTATATTTGCGTATTTTACTACAATATGTCATGGTTTGGGCCTGCTGTTTTTGATTTTGATGGGAGTTCTCTGTGTCTCCTGGAAATGGATGTCTGCTTCCTTTTTAGATTAGGGAGGTATTCAGCTATAATTCTCTCAGATAAACCTTCTGTCCCTTTTTCCCCTCTCTTCCTCTTCTGGAACTCCTGTGATACAAAAATTATTATGCTTTCTGAAGTCACTAAGTCCCTAAATCTACATTAGTGACCCAATATTTTTCTTTCCCTCTTCGAGTTTTTTTTTTTTCCATAATTTTATCTTCTATATCACTTATTTGTCCCTCTGCTTTTTCAATCATTGTGGTCATTTCATACAGTTGGTTTCACATCTCTGTTACAGTATTTTTTATTTTTAACTGACTAGTTTTTAAGCCTTTTTTCTTTGCAGTAAGGGTATTCCTGGCGTCTTCCATGCTTTTCTCGAGCCCAGCTGGTATTCTTATGATTTTTGTTTCAAATTCTGTATCAGGTATATCATTTATACCTCTTTTGATTAGATAGATGACTTTTCCCTGTCCTTCCTCTGTCTTGGCATTTTCTCTAGCTCTGTATCTTCTGTGTGTTAGGAAAGCCTATTATGTTTCCTGCTCTGAGAGCAATGGCTTTATGAAGAAGAAGTCATACACTGTCCAGGGACTGCTGCTTCAGGAAGTGTTTTTGGTGTCTGCTGTGTGCACTCTGCTGCTGTGTGTTGGCTGCTCTTTCCCTCAGGTCTGTCCTCTGCAGTTTCTTTTGGCCTGCGCTGGGGAGTTTTTGGATTTTTCCCTAAGTGTGGTGTGTTTTAACTAAGTGTGTGCTGGTCTGCGTGTTAAGAGGCCTGATGCTATTTCCACTAGAGCCAAAGCTTTGCAACACTCTGTGATCAATAGACTTGGTGCATGAAGGGGTTTGTGCTGGTCTTCTGGGGAAAAGGCCTGCTGCTCATGCGCATGCTCATGTTCTCATGCACATTCTTCCTGGTAAAGAAAACCTGCAGAGTGCAGGGTGAGGGGGTGGTGGGGCTTGGTGTAAAGGGCTCAGTCTTCCACTGTCAGCACTGTTCTGCTCACTTCAATAAGTCCATGCTAATGAGCAGGGGAGAAAAATGGCACCAGGCCTCTCCTTTGTCTCTGGAGGGGGGAGTTCCCAGAAGAGTTAACAATCTCCCCCAGGTCTCCTTCAGATCTCTGCCTTCACTCTGACTGTGTCTGGGCCATTTGCCCACCCAGTAGCACAGTGCACCTGTGTTTTTATCTCAGGCATGCCACCTAAGTTTCAAAACTCTAAACTTTAGGCACCTGACACAGTGCAAAGCCCTTGCTGGTCCTCTGGGGGAGGGACTTGCCGCCCTGGGGTCGGTGCAGGTTTGTTCCAGAGGGGGAGTCATGCCAATGCAAAAAAGCTTGGAGTTTAAAGTGTAGCAAAACACCGGGGTCCATGTTAGCCATACTCAGCAGGTGTCTCTGTCCCTATGCTAAGAAGTAGGGAGTACAATGGTGCTTTCTAGCTTTTTTGTCCCCAGAGAGGAAATGCCACCTCTCCCATGTGCACTCCAAAAAGGAGGAGCCATCTGTCCCAGTGTATTCAGAGGATCCTCAGATTGCACCATCCACTCCTGAACCTGTGACCTCCTTCTCCACAGGAGCTGGGCTCAACATGACATGAAGTCCTAAAACTTCATTTGTTGAGCTCTGCTAGTTGTGAAAACTCATGATTATCAGTTCCTCCCATTTTCCCAGTCAGTGGCTTTGGGGAAGTGTTTTCTTTCTGTAATGCCTTGTGCACTGTGCTCTCTCTCTGTCTCTCTGTCTCTGTCTCTCTTTCAAGGTGATCAGGGGTCTCTCCTCTCTGCAACACCTGTGATCCTTTTCTCCCCCAAATCTTACCTCCACGCCTCCTATCTTCTATGATGTGACTTCTTCTCTCCCTCTAATTGTGCAGTTTATTCTGTCAGTCCTCAGATCGATTTCTTGGGTATTCAGAATGATTTGGCATTTATCTAGCTGTGTTTGAAGAATAAGGTCCTCCCACCAGTCTACCAACTTAACTGTCACCCTCCTGTCTTTTCAGTATCGTACATGGCATCCTCCAAAAAACTATTTTTCACAAAAGAGTCCATCAACAATTATTTCTCTCATTAACTCTGCTGAAAAGTATGAAAGACATACTGTGGGTATGTATGGTGACTATATATTCCATGCATGTTGTACTTACTAAGAATCTAGGCTCCTTTTATTTTACCATTTTTTTCTTTCAACTCATTTTTACATAAAACACATTATAACAAATATACTGCTATATGCCTATAAATTTTTACCTTAACTTGTACTCAGTTTGAAACTATTTAAATTACACTTTCATCTCCACAAAGGTGATCACTATTCTTTTCAAGAACACTAACAATTCCCATGTTTCCAATTTCCATGACCATTCTTAGGGTGCTTATCCTCTTACCTTCTGACAACTTCTGACAGAATTGATAGCTCTCTTTATCTTAAAATTCTTTCTTTGCTTGACTCTGAAGTCCCTTCCTTGTCGATCTTTTACATAACAGACCAATCCATCTCTCTCTTTCTAACTTGCTTACCCCCTTTTCCCCCTCAAGAGAGTGCCCTGTGGCTCATTAATTGTTCTCCTAGTTGTTCCCTAGAAGACCTCATATCATCTTATGGCTTTTAATTCCATCTCTCTGCTAAGGACTTTCAGACTTATACCCATGGAATTGCTCTTTAAGCTGACCCCTAGACTTAAAACTTTAAATGCTTAATTCTCATTTTTATTTCAGTGTTTAATAGGATGGCCAGATTCAGTATATCTAAGAAAGTACTACCAAGTTTCATCCTTTTCTGAATAAATAAACAAACACAAAAATTCCTTCCCTCCTATCTCTGCTTTGACTTCTCAGAATATGGCACTCTGTTTACTTAATTGTTCCAGAGAAAATTCTAGAGGCATTCTTCTCTTTTTACTTTCATATCCAACATCCAGCTTTCCAAAAGATTTTTTTCACCTCTGCCTTTGGTCAATTATTTAAGATTTACCACCTTACACAAAGTCACGAACATATTTCACCTTAACAAACAAAAGATCCCTAGAAGTCTCCTTGCTCCCACTTTGCCTTCTATACAGTATTTCTGTGTCAGGACTAAAGTTATCATTTGAAAATATAAGTCAGGTTATGAAAATGTACTGTGTTCAAAATATTCCAATATTTTCCCATCTTTCTAAAACAAATTACGATCTTGACTCTGCTGTGCCAGCTCAATGACCTGTGCTGATGCTCAGATTACAAAATAATTTGAATAAGCCGCACCAGCTACTTAGCTCCAACTATGGAGGCTTTGTAATTTTTCACTCCTTCTGCCTGTAATGATTTGTCCTCAGCTCTTTGAACAGCTTACTCTTTACTTCACCAAGGCCTGAATCCAGAGAGGATGTTCTTATAAAATACATTCCTCTTTGTTGTCTGCAACAAACAAGTTCTAACAGTTAGAACTCAAAAATTATTTATTAGATGGATGAATTACAGTGCAAATCACATATACTATCGTGTGAACCTGGAGTCAGTATAGTTGTTTATGTAGAGTACAAGCCTGTCTAAAGTATATTAGACAGGTGATATAAAGTATATCACCAAATATTTTTGTATGGGTAGGGCCATTGTCTAAACGAACAATTTGGCTTAAAAAATATTTTTTCAACTTGTGGGATCATGAAAAGTATGATTATTGGTGAAGGTTAAAATGATGTGTCGAGAAAAAAGTACTCTCCTACATATTTGTTTAATATCCAATCAAATGCAGATGAAGTCTTCGTAGTGTCTAAGTAACCTCTTCTTCTATGTCTAGGAAACTTCTTTGCATATTCTTTATTTTGAAAAGTACAATTTCCTCATAATTCCATGCCTCCCACCTAAGGAGAAGGTAGCAGTGCTATTACTCATCCCAGGGCTTGCTGCACCCTATTTGTATTGAAACAGTATACATCTTCTTGCCTTTGTTGTTCCCTAATACCATTTATCTAATGCTATTACATTATTATTTATGATGCCTCATCTATTGTATCCATTTTGCAACAGCGACTTTCTCAAAAGTTGTCCCTTGTTCATTATTGACAACCCCAAGTGCAAATCATGCCAAAACTGTGTGGGAACATGTGAATGGTAATTTATTCCCTTGCCATGTTAATTAAATTTCATAGAGTAAACTTACAAATATGCATGTTTCAACCATGTCTAGTCTAGAGCACTTTAGGCTACAGAAAGGGTGTCTTTCAATGTTTGAGGACACAGGACTCCCTTATACTTCGAGAGTGGCAAGAATGGTCAGGACCATGGACAGAACAAGCATAACCAAGTCTTTCCTTCATAGAAACACCCTGGGAACACCACTGCTGTGGACCCAAAGGGCCTGAGGGCTTTGCAGAGGAAAAGACCCCATGTCGGCCTGACCTTGGGCCAAGACTGCAGAAGGGGTGGCTGACCTGTACACCGAGCCACAGAAGAGTGCAGACAGAAGGCAGAGGTGGGTGGGAACCTATGGGCCTGTCTCCAAAGCAATTAAGTCTTACCCGAAACCAGTGTAGCAATACCATTCTGGTAGGGTGCCATACGATGGATGCCAACCCCCCTATCTCTTGAGCACCTGAAGGTTCCCAGGAGGAAAGGGAGTAGAAGGGTGAAGAGTCAAAGAAGAGAAATAGGAGCTGGGCCACATGTTCTATTAGTTGCTCAGAGCAGTCTGTCTGATCCACACTAGGGACTAACTGGCTCCAGGAACCAGAGAGGGACTTGGAATCCAGGGAGCTTCTCTAAAACCTGGGTTCCCAGAGGCTCCAAATCCAGGCTTTCCTGCTTGGGTATAAGGATTCAACGAGAGGACATAGCTGTTTCTAAGTAACCACTACTAGAAGGAAGATTAGATCGTTTTAAGACCAAACGTTCATTTAAAATAGTCTCAAATATGGTAAACAAAGATCCTTAGAATAAAGATTAAAATTTCATAAATGGATGAAAATTAATAATTGATAAATTTGGATATTGTTCTTGTCCAAAGTGAAACGAATTACAACTTTCAAATAACAGGATACTCATTTTATCGTTTAACCTGAAAAACTGATTGCAGGCTGTTGCTGCAAAGAAAATGTGGAATTGTTTAGAGCAAGTATCAGAATGAGTACTCCACCTGCTGTAACTATGTCAAAGGATAGCATTTGTCTGGCTGTGTATGCGCCATTACGCTTATTTAAAAACTGAGTCTTATTACTGATCTAACAAAGTAGAATAAACAATTCCCTGGTGATCTTAGGCAAGCTATGTGTCTCATCTGTATGGTGTAGGCAAACACTCACTTGATGGTTAATTTCCCAATTTTAAATGGGCAAAAAGTAAACTGGAGAGAGAAGTAAAGCAAGCAATAAAAATAATTGGGAGACTAGGAGATACGAGTAGGATTTAATTTAGTTGACTGAAAAAAAAAAAAGTGCCCATAGGGTAAAAGGGATGCCTTTATTACTCTGCTCAAATAAATGACAGGAAATGCTCATTATAGAGCATGTGTACACGGAAATGACTTCTTTGGCAAGAGCCGTTTCGTACTGTGCATACATTTGCAACATGCACTACAGTCCTGTGTTGACCCAGCAGTGAAAACTGAAGACGCCGAACACACACACACACACACACACACATCACTAGCCCCAGGATACAAAGATTGAGGCATGCTTATGATCGACCTGGTAGAGCGCTGCAATAAATTGGTTCATGATTGATCCGTAATATTTTGAAATCCTTTTCCTATAAGAATACAGTCTCTGAATATTATCCTTCAGAAAAGGAATTTGGGGATTAGTGGGAGGCTCAGTTCAGTGCCCTTATTTTAGGTTCAGTAGTGTCATAACAGTTTTGTGAGCTGTATTTCTTGTCGTTACTATAGCAACTTACCATGAACGTAGTGGCTTAAAAGGAAATGTATTCTCTCTTAGTCCTAGAGGCCAATACTCCAAAATCTGTACCACTGGGCTACAATGAAGGTGTCACCAGGATCTCCCTGTCTCCGGAGGCCTTGCCACTTCTAGTTTCTGACTTTCCTTGGCAAGTGGCTGCATCACTACAAGCTTCAAACCAGTATCTTCAAATTTCTCCTTGACCCATTTTCATCCCACTTCTCCTCTCTGGTATGTATTCACCTATGTATAAAATCTCCCTTTGCCTTCCTTTTAGAAGAATATGTTTGATTGCACTTAGGACCCACCCAGAGAATATGGACAATCTCTCCATCTCAAGATCCCAGAATTAATCATATTTGCAAACAGCCCTCCTTTTTTTGCCATATAAGGAAGGTAACACAGATTCCAAGAGTTAAGCTGTGGAAATATGGGGGGAAAGGGGGTTGTGGATTTTTCAGCCTACCCCACGAGACTAAGAAGACTTTCTGCATCATAAAGTAGGTTCAAGGTAAACAACAACTCACCATTTAAGACATATGTCGAGATTCATACTGTCTGGTCTCAAGTATCACAATTTCTATCCTTGAGTACTGGCTGTCCCTTAATGGAATTTCCTGGACTTGGTACCGGAACCCCTGATGACTGTTTGCCTTACTTAGGTGTGGATAGTCACACAAAACTTGAAACGGCACTTCAAGAATTATTGTTGCTAATGCAGTCTAATCGTGTCTGCTTCTCCCTCTCATGCTACCCATCCCTGGGTGTAGCTTACTATTTGAGAGCTAAGCTGCCACCCTTGGAGCAAACCTTTAGCATTATGAATATTTGGATTTACCCCAAATTCAGTTGCCACATCTTTATTTATCCTTGTAATTTTGGTTTACATCTCAGTTTGGGTTTTACCACTGTGGCCCATCTGGCTACTTTCCCGAGTTTCTATCGGAATGTTATCGGTCTGTCATTATTCGCCCCATGGCTCCACCAGTAGTAAAGGCGAGTATCGAAACCATTGCATGTAAGAAATTGACACAATGGGAGGCCGGACAATGAAGCATTTGTCTGTGTCTGAGATAATAACGAATAGATGCATCTCAAAGAGTCATGACCAGAGAATCATATCCTGCTTGATGATAAGATTTACTCCCAGGGAAACATTTACTTGTAATACAAAATAGCATGCAAAGGGTCCTTGATATCGTGTGGGGGAAAAATCCATATTATGTTTGTAGTTTATTTTTTCTCATGGTAGCTTTCTAAATGGTTTAGTGGGTGTATTCATTTTCACATAAAGGAAGTTTTAAGTTTTATTAAACAATACATTTGAAATGTAATTCATACCATGTAAGATTCGCATGTTTTAAGTGAATAGTGTAATGGTTGTTAGTAAATGTACAGTATTGTGCAAACACCACCACAAGGCCGTTTAAGATTTTGATTTCTATCACTTCAAAAGGTTCCTTGAGTCCACTTACCGGTATTCTTTCTTTTTACCGTTAGCTCTCAGCAGGCACAAATTTACGTTTTATAGTTCTAGAGTGTCTTTTTCTGATATTTTCTATAAATAAAATTGTAAAACATGTGAACTTTTGTATGTGGTTCCTTTCCCTTAGAATAATACTTTTGAGATTTGCTCATGCTGTAGTATATGGCAGTATTTAAAAAAAAAAATACTTCATTAGGGTACCTTCATAGCTGAGTCAGTTGATTTCTTTTTTTCTTTTTAATTTTTTTTAATGTTTATTTTTCTGAGACAGAGACAGACAGAGCATGGTGGGAGAGGAGCAGAGAGAGAGGGGGACACAGAATCCGAAGCAGGCTCCAGGCTCCGAGCTGTAAGCACAGAGCCCAATGTGGGGCTCGAACACACAGACCGCGAGATCATGACCTAAGCCAAAATCAGAGGCTCACCTGACTGAGCCACCCAGGTGCCCCAAGTCAATTGATTTCTGCTCAGGTCCTGATCTCATGGTTCATGGGATCGAGCCCCACGTCAGGCTCTGTGCTGACAGTGCGGAACCTCTCTTTCTCTTTCTCTGCCTCTTCCCTTGCTCATGTGAGTTCTTTCTCTCTCTCTCAAAAATAAATAGGTAACCTTTAAAATAATAATAATAATAATAATAATTTTGCTTTAGATTATATAATATTTAAATATCTTTAAATTATATATTATTATTATTATTTAAAATAATAATGATAATACTTCAGTTATGGGTATAGCACATTTTGTTTATCCATTCATTGGTTAGCTGATCAACATTTAGATTGTTTCTACATTTCAGCTATTACAAATAATGCTGCTATGAGTATTTGAAACAAATTTCTGCATGGACATATGTTTTGCTTACTCCAGGCAGCTATCTAAGAGTGGAATTTAAAAATTGCGACGAGGTAGGGGCGCCTTGGTGGTTCAGTTGGTTAAGTATCCCACCTTGGCTCAGGTCATAATCTTGCAGTTTGTGATTTCAAGCCCCACGTGGGGCTCCGGGATGACAGCTCGGAGCCTGGAGCCTGCTTCAGATTCTGTGTCTCCTTCTATCTCTGCCCTTCCCCCACTCGCGTCTGTCTGCCTCTGTCGCTCAAAAATAAATACATGTTAAAAAAAAATTAAAAATTGTGACCAGGTAAAGCTGATAATTTCTGTTAATGCCTCTTAAAGTTTGGATGGAAATTCAAAGAATCATACAAAAATTCAAAAACAGCAGTTCATTAAATGGCTGCTCCCATCTGGGAACTCTTTCACCAACTACCTAACTTAGACAACCTACTGTAGGTTTTGTCTTCAGGCTTCCAATGTTTACAACAAAAAAAAAAAAAAAAAAAAAAAAAAAAGGAATTTTATAGTTTGAAACGAAGCAGTGCAATTCTCAGCCACTCCCCTACTATTTGCTCCCTGATTCTTTTTTTTTTTAATTTTTTTTTTAAGTTTATTTATTTTTGAGACAGAGAGAGACAGAGCATGAACGGGGGAGGGTCAGAGAGAGAGGGAGACACAGAATCGGAAGCAGGCTCCAGGCTCTGAGCTGTCAGCACAGAGCCCGACGCCGGGCTCGAACTCAGGGACTGTGAGATCATGACCTGAGCCGAAGTCAGACGCTTAACCGACTGAGCCACCCAGGCGCCCCTGCTCCCTGATTCAAAAACGCATTCAAAAATGCAACACATTTATAGCCAAAGCAACTATGAAACTACGATGTCACCCATTGCCGGCAAGTGTCTATTTTTTTTTTTTTTTTTTTTAAGGTAGCTGGACACCTGGCTTGTCCACCACATTAGGCCTCGATGTAGCAACAAACACTCAGGAAAAAGAGACTGGTGCCAGGCCCCAGTGGACCGTGTTCCGGGAGGGAGGACAGATCCATTTGAGTAGACCCGAAAGAGCAGAATGGAGGCAGGGTGACTCGGATTTGTTTTCCATCTGTTTCTTCCTTGGTTTGTCTGTTTCATCGTGTTGAATCGATGTTTAGTGTCAGAATGTAAATGTGTGGTGGTAATAAAATATTCCATCTCCAGCTGTGAAAGGGAGCTTAAGCAACAATCTCCAACACCGGTTTAGTCATGATTATGATTTGTAGCACGTCACCCATCACGCTAATGTAGGTCGATTAAAAAAAAAAAAAATGTTGTTGTTTGTTGTTGAATTTGTTTGTTTTGCAAAACCTAAGAACCGAGATGCACAGAGAAGGGCTAGTGAGGCCTCTGCATGGCAGGTTCACATTTCTCTTATCCTGCTGTTCTATATATATATATATATATATATATATATATATATGTATATATATATATATATATATATATATAATTTTTTCACGTTTATTCATTTTTGAGAGACAGATAGAGTGTGATTGGGGGAGGGGCAGAGAGAGAGGGAGACACAGAATCAGAAGCAGGCTCCAGGGTCCAAGCTGTCAGCACAGAGCCCGACGCCGGCTCAAACCCACAAACCATGAGATCATGACCTGAGCTGAAGTGTTTTCATGGTGGGGCTCCAGCTCTAGTCTTTTTATTCACTTTCAAGCAAAAAGAAGGACCAAGTGAGGAAACAGATGCATCCTTCATGTGGAGAAAGCAACGTGAAATCAGGATTTTGTGCTCATTGAGGAATTTTATAGAGAGGACATTATGAAATCCATTCTTGCAAATATCCAATGTAAATTTTTCAGAATGATCTCCAAGAGGTAAAATACGATACAAAAATTCTCAATTATCTTTAATTGTTTTTTAAATTATTTTATCTCTTATATAGCCATTTCATACTTATGCATTTCTCCTTTTGTTTTTTACATTTTATTTGTTTTAAAGCTTTTATTTTATTTATTTATCTTATTTAATGTTTATTCATTTTTGAGAGAGTGAGCATGAGCGGGGACAGGGCAGTGATCCCAATGTGGGGCTCGAACTCATGAACCGTGAGATCATGACCTGAGCTGAAGTCAGATCCTCAACCAGCTGAGCCACCCAGGTGCCCTGTTTTTTATATTTAAAACATAATTACCTCTTGCAACCCTTCACACACAGGTAATCTTTTTGGAAAACTATGCATTCATGCTTTTCTCTGTAGCAAATTTATCCCTTTGTTCCTTTTTCTATTATTTATTTTCTTTCCTTTGCCATCTAATATTATTATTTTACTTAATTTGCCATCTAATCTTTTATCTGGCTGTATTTCATTGATATACCTTCTCACTTTATTTTTTTTTTTTAATTTTTTTTAACGTTTATTTATTTTTGGGACAGAGAGAGAGCATGAACGGGGGAGGGGCAGAGAGAGAGGGAGACACAGAATCGGAAGCAGGCTCCAGGCTCCGAGCCATCAGCCCAGAGCCCGACGCGGGGCTCGAACTCACGAACCGCGAGATCGTGACCTGAGCCGAAGTTGGACGCTCAACCGACTGAGCCACCCAGGCGCCCCTACCTTCTCACTTTAAAAATTAAAACGTCTCTATTTTCCATACTTGCTATCCCTAGAAATAATTTCGATTTGAAAGGAAAAATTAACCACATAGTGTTTTGCTCTTTCCTAGGAAAAGCAGAAGTTACTGGTTTCATTTCTATCATCTGCTTGAATGTTTTCTGTGTTGCATATTCATTTTGTTGTAATATGCTCTACAGTTTAGTTAATTTGCTATATTCTGAGTCCTTTTGTCATAAAAAAAATTATACGTCTTTTACTATTACCTACCTTAATGGTTTCAGTGTTCCACACACATATTTGGTTCAATCTTACTCTACATAATGACCATCAAGGAGGAAACGCTATATTTATCCAAAGCAGTTTGGCAAACTACAGTCTTTCCCACCAAATCCACTTCCTTCTGCCTGTTTTTTTAGAAATAAAGTGTTATTAAGATGCAGCTACATCCATTAGGTTTCATATTGTCTATGACTATTTGCTCACTGTAGTATCAGAGAAGAATAATTGTGACAGAGATCTTAGGCTGCAAAAGTCCACAGTATCTACTCCCTATCCCTTTCCAGACAATATTTGTCTGTCTAAACACGCATACATTCTGGTCTAAACACACATACATTCCCCTTTGACGTGTAAAGCAAATTGTAAACACCAAAATAAAGTATTGACAATTTATTATTATATTCTATAGGTCTAGCACTTAAAGGTTATTCTTTCAAAGTGTAGAAATAAACTTAAGGTAGTCCGGGAAATCTAGAAATACATTCGGTTTTGAGAGAAAAGAATGTGCTTTCACAGTATGACAGCCCAATTACGTAGAATTGAATTTCTTACTACAGGAAATATCTATAATAAGACATACCTCTTTAAGGGATCAAAAAAGGTGACCTTTCTTAAAGGTATGTTTGCCACCCGACATTTGTCATCATAGTTCTTTACAAAAGCCTTCAAATTATAGAAACAACAGCCTTAGCAATTGTAGAGGGGCAACAACATATACATATTAGAAAACACTTCATTTTTTTACTTTGTGTGAAGCCCACTTTAATAGTTTCTTATTCCTTATAAAGCAGAGAACTAACTCTATTTGAATAAATGTACTTCATTTCACATCAATGAACCCCCAAGGGTGACATAAAATTTGACAGTGATGTAAGTGGCAAACCACTATCTATTTCTTGCATGTCTGATCTGGAGTATTAATCGTGCTGTTGGTATTTAAAGGGTTGCGACGAACATTCCCATTGGTATTCTATAGCAATTTAATCGCAATACTATTCATCATTAAGTGTTACCCTGTGGATAATATCATTCACCGTAGGGCTGATATTACGATACACTGGGGGCACCAGACAGCTTTGTCTTCATTAGCTGATTTACGCAGTGACTTGCAAGATTAAATGTCATCAGTGACCTCCTAATTGCAAAAACCATTGGCCTCCTTAGCGTCTCATGCTAATCGTCCTTTTTCTGCAGTTGCTCGACCCTGCTAAACACCACGTTCTTTCCAAACCCTTTTCTCTCCGCGTCCCTGATACTACACTCCCCTGATTCAGTCCTTTTCCCAAACTGTTCATTTCCGGTCAGTTTCGAGGACTGTATTTCCTTTGCATTGTCCATAAATCAGGCATTTCCAAGGTTCCTTCAATGAGCTGTTTTTTTTACTCTGTGTTCCTCTCAGGGTCATTTCCACTCTCATGAATTTACGTTCTCGCTGGGGTGTCCAGCGTCCTAGGTTCAACTACTTGGCTCACATGGAAAGGGGAGGGAAGATTAAAAAAAGGAGTTAGCCGACTGAGCCATCCAGGTGCCCCAAACGCTGTTTTTATTTTAACTTTATTTTAACTTTTATTTTCCTAAGATGAGAGTTCTTTTCCTTTACACTACTCATTGCATGTGTGCGTATCAACCAAACCTCTTTGTGCCATCCTGTGTGCTGTGGGGCACGAATACGGCTACTCTAGCTACTGTCACTGCCCTGAGTACTAAACCGTCCTTTGTCTTTGGCTCAGAGGTCTTGTGTCTTCTGCTAGGATCCATAGAGCTGCAGCAAGCCGAATTACTAACTTGCTAATAGGATAAAGCCTCAGAACCTTCATAATTTTTGATAAAGGATATTACCAAGGAATCATAAAAATGATTCATTAAAATTTAACCAAATATATACTTGATATTTACTATCAAAAGTCCAATCTTCAGCAGGGAGATATGGACTTTAATATCAGGTAGTACAAATGTAGCTTGGGTGATTTTTACTGAAATCCATACGGTAAAAAAAAAAAAAAAAAAAAAAAAAAAGGCAACAATTCTTTATATCAAGCCTAACATGGAATATATAGGAGGGAATTAATTATCTAAAATAAAAAGCTCTTTTCTTGTATTAAAAAAAATGATGTTTATTTATTTTTAAGAGAGAGAGAGAGAGAGCAATCGAGGGAGGGACAGAGAGAGAGGGAATCTGAAGCAGGCTCCAGGATCTGAGCTGTCAGCACAGAGCCCAATGCAGGGCTCCAGTCCACAGACTGTGAGATCATGATCTGAGCCGATGACCTGAGCCAAAGGAGTCTAAGGATTCAAATGCTTACCTTTTCAACAAACACCTTCATAGGTACACCGAGAAATAATGTTTTACCAGCTATTTGGATATCCCTTCGCCCAGTTAAAATGACAAATAAAAGAAAATACCAACATTCTACGGACTGTTGCCTTAGAGGAAGGCATTATCTTTATCACGCTAGACAGTGAACACACCCCCTCTTTACTCTGGGCTGTAGAGGTGTCAGGGCGTAGGGAAGACACTCGCTTCAAGGTCATTCAGTGTATCATTCTTGGAAAGATAGTCTGGACCAAAAAGCAGCCCCACTCCCGGGACTTGTAGCAATGTAAGAGACCCATGGAAAAATTTCTCCCGGTAATATTTTCCCATTTCTTCAGCCACTCTAATTAATCTGACTGGCAGAGGCTGGTACCACATCCATTCAGTGTATCTCATACATCATTTAATTAAGTCTACTTTCAATAGGACTCGTGAAGGATGAGTCTAACCTAAAATATTGACTTGAGCTTTGCTCCCAGAGTCCTAGACCCAGCTTTATTGGACCCCAGGCAATAATCTAAGGAGAGAAGGATGTAGTCTCAATTGCCCAGTCTCTACCTTTACCTGCCAGAAGGACATTTAGGGCAATTCTATCATCCCTAACTATCCCGGCCAGGATATTAAGGCCTTCCAGGGCTACTGTGGTGTTGCGGATCGATTCAGGTAAAGCTAGATGCACACTTTTGTACCATCTAGTCTAACTGGATGATTCTGTTCACAGAGAAAATTTGCCAAAAGTGTGTGCTTAAATCATGAATGAAGTTATCTCTCTGTGCTTACTTAATGAATTAATTATCTTCTAATTATTAGAAGCTCCCCTGGGTAACCAAGGTTAGTGTCTTTTGAGAGAGATGTCTGAAATTGTGTCAAGGCTACATGACCTGTTGATGGTATTTACTTAACATTTAAAGATTACTATGACCAGTCCCAAAGTGCATTTCATCTGATTTATTTGGGGGCTGTGGGGGCAAGCTAATACCTGGTTTCAACAAATTTTGGGACACCTGGGTGTCTCAGTTGGTTAAGTGTCCTACTTTGGCTCAGGTCATGATCTCACGGTTTGTGGGTTCCAGCCCCGCGTTGGGCTCTGTGCTGAGAGTTCAGAGCCTGGAACCTGCTTCTGATTCTGTCTCTCTCTCTCTCTCTGCCCCTTCCCTGCTCACACTCTGCCTCTGTCTCTCTCTGTCTCTCAAAAATAAATAGACTTTAAAAAATACATTAAAAAATAAAAACAAATAATACAATTTTAGGGGCACACATAGTGCCCCTGGAAAGAGTGTTCCTTACAATTTTTGGGATCTTCCAAGTGGGACCTAGATCTGTCAGGGGCACTGATGAATGATGCCTACAACATAGTTTCCCGGATGCTGTTAGCCCTAAGGGGTTTACTTACCTCCTCAATTTTTCCTTTTTCATAGGCAATATAGTAGAGGACCATTTATTCCCATACAGTAATACAATTTGATGAACATGTTCATCACTGCTTTCCATGGACTTCCCTAAAATCTTTTTAATTAATCTATGAGGTCTTTGTACTTCCTCTTACATAAAGATGCATCTGTATACCATTCTATTCTCATCACCCAAAGTCAAGACCTGCGAAAGGTTTGATGTTTTACTTGTCTAGCAAACTAGCAAACTAGTTGCCTTCGTTGTATGGGTGAAGGCAGAAGGCACAAACCTACTGAATCAGAGAAAATAGATTAATACGTACATAGCCATGGTTGAATACCAGCATTTGCTTTGGTTCCTCAAACCCCAAGTCCTGGGTGACATAGACATGGTCAGGTTCCTGTACATGCAGTGACTTATCCAGGAAAGGGAAGCCGAGTGTAAGAACCCAAATATTTCATACTGGAGTGGAAGCCTCCTGGCCTTTGACTTGGAGTGGGACAATATATTTCTATCTATCATACCGAAGATATTTATCAAACATGACCTTTGCTCCTCTCTATTCTAAGACTCTTCACTCTCCAGACATTCCTGGAAAGATAACCTGAAACAACAGCATCCAGTACTTCTGGTCACAAGATGTAAATACATGACATACTCGTGGAGAATACTCTCCCCACATCCTGCATTGAAGTAGTAACTAAAGAGAAAAAATCAAAAATAGTATTTATGTAGCCTTTCCAAAAAAAAAATATGTGAAGCAAGTAAATTGTTCTTTATAAACCATGTCTCTAATATTAGTCACCTAGAGCAATTAAGGACATAAATCAAAATAATTTATTCCGAATTCACTTAAAATTATTTCCTCTCATTGCTGGAGATTACCTCCATGGTGATTGAGGAAGACGACAGGTAACTTTCTAGTCAAGGAAACTAGACTTTTTTTAAAACATTTTTTTACATTTTTATATTTAACACTTTCACATTTATACTCTCCTTTTCTGAGATGGGCTTTCTAAACGTATGTGTGCAAAGCCTGAAGTCTCTTCTATTTCCTACCGTAATAGCAATGGTGATTTTTTTTTTTCATTTTAGAGAGAGAGAGAGAGAGAGGGAGCAGGGTTGGGGAGAGGGCCAAAGGGAGAGATTAAAAAACCCCAAGCAGGCCCGATGCTCAGGGTGGAGCCCAACATAGGGCTCAATCTCACAACCGTGAGATCATGACCTGAGCTGAAATCAAGAGCTGGACACTCAACCTTTGGAGCCACCCAGGAGCCCCAGCAATGGTGACAATTTAAATAATAAAGGCTCGTATGGAGTGAAACCACTGACATTCTTTAGGAAATTTTGAGCAACCTGCGATGATAAATTGCCTCTACTCAAGTTGCCTTTTGCCAGCACTGGCTGCTTTCCTATCCTTAATACATGTCTCCTAGTCCACATTCTAGGTGGCAGGTGGAACATAGCCTACTGAATCAAACAATAAGGGAAATAAAGGCAAACACATTAAAAAAACATAATGGGTATAGATAGCTGTGGCAAATTTTGGGACTGTCCAAACACAAGCAAACAGGTTCTCTTCCCAGACAGCATTGTCATAATTTGTAACCTTTCCCTAACTGACAGGCAAAAGGTTGATATTTTAATTTTTATGTTTGTTTTATGTAGTGTTATCACTTTTTCACAAGCTTAGGAACTAATTATACTTCCTTTTTAATCTTTTAATTTCTTGTTAATCCTAATTTAATTTTCCTTTAACTGGCTAATTGTATTTCCTTTTTAATTTGATGTTTCCTCTTTAATACTACTTGTTTATATCCTTTGTCTTTTATCCTAGGAAGTATTTTTCACTGTAAAACTTTTTAACTTTAAGAAAATTGGTTTCATTTATTTTATTAGATGTGTTTAAAAAAATTTCCACCATTTTTTCTAAACACAAGTCATAAAATAATCCATCCTTCCAGGATTATTTTAAATTCACTTTTATGACATCTTAAATTATTAGAGACTCATAAATTTATTTTGGTTTGATTTGATTTCCTTGAAAAGACCATACTTTTTTGATTACCAGAGTTTAGAGTATATTTTAATAAGTTGTAAGACTAATTTCCCATATTTTAATCTCTTATTCAAGTGTATTTTCAAGTTATTTTTACCTGTATATAGTTTAATTTTTGAAAGTTATCTAATTCCACAAAAAAGTTGATATTTTATTGGAATTTTATTTCATTTTATTTAAAAAAAATTAATGCTTATTTTTGAGAAAGAGAGAGAACACAAGCAGAGGAGGGTCAGAGAGAGAGATAAGGAGACACAGAATCGGAAGCAGACTCCAGGCTCTGAGCTGTCAGCACAGATCCCAACACGGGGCTTGAACTCACGAGCCATGAGATCATGACCTGGGCAGAAGTCAGTTGCTTAACTGACTGAGACACCTGGTCACCCCAGAATTTTATTGTATGGAGATTAAAATTTAAAGCACTCAGTCTTAAAGGTGAGCACTACAAATCAAAGCATATCCAGTGTAAGATGTTTGAATTTTCTTTAATATAAGCATAAAATCTCAGTTGAATCTGGTAATGACCCAGGATGTTTTGTCTCTCCAAGTACTGCAGAGATTATCTTGTTCTATATGCATATACTTCCTCTCGTGGTGCACACACAATTTTAGCATTTTTTAGTTAGTTGACTATGTAAATGACTGCATCTGGTCTTTAAGTCTAGAAAATAGGATCCTAGCTAGCCCATTCCCTCATTCCTCAGGTGACACATTTCTTCAGAAATACCTTGGGCAGAACCATTTCTGCCTGGATCCTTGAAACTACTGTTTTGCCGATGATCTGTTTTTTGAGTAGCTTCTTTCATTGGCCTATTTTCCTGATCTTTAGACATTTTGCCATGAAACTCTAGAACCCTTTTCTCTTGCAGGGCAAGCGTATTCAATTCCATTAGCAAGTTTAGAATTATATCATAAATTCTGAGTAATGTATTTCAGTTATTTTTAGCTTGGTTTATTGCTCCTATTTGATTTAGGCAGGTGGAAGTCAAGATACATACTGTGTTGGCTACCATTCTGTCCCCAGACAAAGACCTTTAGTAGACCTGCAGAATAATTGCTAAATGACTAATCTATTAGCAATTTTCTCAAAAATATAGCTGGCTTTCATTGAGTCATCATTTCAATGGTCACAGAGAGGTCAGATATGGAATCTTAGAGCAAGCGCTAAGTGTTCAGACTTTACACCTTCCACAACTCATTGCCAGCAAATCTCAAAACAGAAAAGGGCTGAATAATCATTGATCTATAAAACAGTTTATCTTTCTTTTAATTGACTTTGGCTCCATTACAATACTTTGCAAAGAAATGTGTACATGTAAAAAATCAAGAATGTTTATTCACCATAAACTGATCATTACCATGGTTAACCTGTGGCTTCTAAACGTCAACTAAAGGCCATGGTTTTCAATATTCATATGTAAATGAAGAAGATCATAAAACAAGAAATCTCAACTAAGCAAGAAAGGATCAATGTTTTCTTAGGAAAAAGTGGAAACTATGCAAGCCATAAGCTGGCTATCCTAGTACTTGGAACTTGGTCATGGAACCATGAATATGTTTGCTGAAGAACAAATCTTGATTCTACCAAGACAAATAATTCTGTTAACTTACATTTCCTCACCTCCTTACTGGCCTTGACTGCAGATCATGCGTTGTGATGTCCTTGATTTTTGCTTTTAGGTTTGAAACCTTAGAATATCTAAGTTTATGGTGATAAAAGGGCAATATTAATGTTCTCTTACTGGAAAGTCAAATTAACATGTTTTTACTAGGTACCTGGAGATAGATACCATATTTCTAAGTCAATATAGCTGTATAGATACGGATGTAGATATATTATATGTTAGAGATCTATGCAATATATCAGGAGGAGGAAACAGACTGTCATTGGAACATAAACTTTCGACTAGGCATGTCCAGTTCCAATTTTTAACCCCCTCCTCTTCATGGCCTAAAGTCTCCACTGCTCTGTTTTCAGCTTCTTGTACTTGAGTATGTGGGCCTTGCCTTCCTTTCTTGACTCAGTTCCTCTCCTGAGTGCCATCTTCTGACTAGTGTCTAGAAACCACTGGCAGTTGGCCACTATATCACTAGAAACCTAAGGAAGTAACTTCATAGTAGTTTTTCATACGTGTCCATGGAAGACAATAGACCTATTTGTTTAATTCACTGTGTAGGATCTGGGGCAGCTAAACTTGGATCAAGGAATCCAACCTCTACCAGTGAAGCACATCTTTGCAGCCTTTGAAGGACTTTCCTTTTTTGACTGTATTCCCTCTGCAGATAAATTCAAATGTATTTGCAGATAATTTCCAAATTTATATCTCTAGCGTGTATATCTATTTTAAAGAAACCTTTACCTGTATATGCCATAGGTTTTGGTTGCTCAACTTGTGCATAAAGACGTAAATGTGCCCAAACACATCTTTACTAAAGTGACCCCATTCATTAAATACCTCAGACCCCAAACCTAGGATTTATCTCTGGTATTGGCCACCAGACTCAACAGTTAAGCAGGCTTTACTGTTCCTACAGTACATATATTTGTTCTTCTCTATTATTTTAATCACCTTAGAAACCATGTATTTTGCCCTAGCCTATTTCCCTATTGGAAATGTTTACATTGACCACCACAATCTATTATCCTATTGCAAATATGAAACAGATAAATTCTTTGTCTGCTAACACATTTCCATTAGCTCCCCAGAGTGCATATAGAGTAAAACCTAAATTCTCACATCTGGTTTACAAGACCTAAAACGAGAACTCTGTCAATTTCTGTGACCTAATCTGCTACTGTCAGTCTTCTGTTTTCTTGAATCCACAAAACTTGAGAGTTAGAAGATTTTATATCCTCTTTTCTGGAGTGGTCTTCACATTGATCTCCATATAGATGGCTCTTCCTCATTAGTCAGGTTCTCTTTCTCAGACTTTTCTGCAAGACCAGTGATATCGAAAATTAATACCTCACCCTCAGTCACTTCCCAAATAACTCTCCTGCTTTATTGTTCTCATAACATTTTATTTACTTCTATGTTTACCTAGTGAGTCTTTAATTTCCTTCTTCCCTTACTAGATTACAAGATCAATGCAAACAGATACCTTTGCTATATTCTGCCTTGTGTGTTTCCCAGTGCTTCGAATAATATCTGACACATGGTAGGCTCAACAACTATTTGTTTCCATGAGTGAATTATTTGGTATAAAATTTGAACTGAATCCCTACACATTCCTTACCGTTTCCACTCTCCTCAAGGGGACTTTTCTCTGAAGACATCCTATGTGTCATCTACCACTTTTAATTGAGTATGTCACAAATAATTAAATGTTACTGTTGGTCATAGACTTTAAAATTTTATGAGAAGCCATATAGGTTCAGATTGAGAGAAATAGAAAAGACCCAGAGATTGTGAACTTACAATTTAGTGCAATGATTGGTTGTAGTTTTTGAATAGGTGTGTTTTTGATGGTATGTTACATTTTTGTATTATAATAACAAGGAATACATTTAGATATTATTTTAAAAAGGTGTCATATATCTATTTATGTGCGTGTGCACACCAGGCAGTCAAGAATCGACTGCATTTAATGTTTATTGGTTTTTATGTCAAGAACAGAACATTGTTTTTCTTAGAAAACCACTCCTCATTTATTCGAACTATGACAGCACGTACTCTGGTCCCAAGTGGCAGTGACACATATTTATGGACAACAGCGGGTAACCTTGACATAGCCATGCGATCTAGCTGGGTCTTCCCCATGTACTGCTCCTTCCACGTTCTAGTATCACAGATATGGAGGGTTTAAGAGTAGGAATCAAGCACGCAGAGAAAACTGGAGACAAGAGACAGTCATGAAAAATGAAATGCTGGGGCACCTGGGTGGCTCAGTCGGTTAAGCATCTGATTTCGGCTCAGGTCATGATCTCACCGTCCATGAGTTTGAGCCCTGCGTCGGGCTCTGTGCTGACGGCTCAGAGCCTGGAGCCTGTTTCAGATTCTGTGTCTCCCTCTCTCTCTGCCCTTCCCCTGTTCATGCTCTGTTTCTCTCTGTCTCAAAAATAAATAAACGTTAAAAAAAAAAAGAAAAGAAAAGAAAAATGAAATCCTGACGGTCTGGTTTTATCTCTAACCTACGTTTCTAGGTTTTACTTATTTGAACCAATCAATTACTTAATTTTGTGCAAGCAAATATGACTTGGAAGTAAGATCCTTGTAACTTAAGTGGCAAACAACTTCAAAATTATACTAAATGCTGTGGATGTGCTCTGAATATCTGGGTTAGCTTCTTGTCCAAGTTGCTTTGCAACTCAAAGTATTTGCTTCTTCATTTCTTAAATGGGGGTAATAACACTGACTTTTTTTTATATTGGATTATATATATATATACATATTGTTTAGTATTTTAATATTAATGTTAAATATTTAGGCATTTAATATTTAAAGTGGTTAATATTTAATAGTTAAAGATGTGTAAAGTACTTTTGAAAATATTTACCACAAAACACTCAGTTTATACCCTGACAATGACCACCACCAGCATCATGCTGTATGCCTATGTAGTATTATTAAAGTGATTTATCCAAGGACACTCTATCTGGATCTCTCGTTACTAACTCTAGAATTTTATTTACTATACTTCTTGCCAAACATTGATGTGTAGAAGGTATTTGTAATATTCAATAGATATGATTTTATTAGCAATAGTTAAAAACCAGATATGTATTGTCTTAGAAAACTAAATACTTGAGGACAAAATTGTCTGTCTCTCAACATGTTATTATTACATTAAATAGAAAGAACCAGAGGTGCCTGGGTGGCTCAGTCAGTTAAGTGGCCGACTTCGGTTCAGGTCATGATCTTGCGGTCCGTGAGTTCGAGCCCCGCATTGGGCTCTGTGCTGAAAGCTCAGAGCCTGGAGCCTATTTCAGATTCTGTGTCTCCTTCTCTGCCCCTCTGCTTGCACTCTGTCTTTCTCTGCCTTCCAAAAAAAAAAAAAAAAAAAAAAGAAAGAAAGAACGAGAGCACCAATTTTCAGGTGAAAAATACCATGAATTTGTTCCTAGTAATTGTTCATTTCATGTGTAATTATTTTCCACACACTGAAGATACATAATAAATAACCATAAATTAATGCCAAAGTGTTCATGAAATAATTTTTCTGTCAAAATTCCTCTTAGCATTGTTACCTAATTTTCAAGTATATTGGATAATTGGCGAAATGCGACTACTGATAAATTCAAACTCTACCATGTGGAAAACATCACAAAGTAATAAGTTGACTGAATATTTCCATGAATGGATGAAGTCCAGACTTCCCGACTTCTCAAGACCCTTGTTATATATTCATTTCATTCTTATTTCCTTACATTTTGTAAGAGATTCAATAGTTAATTAAAAATATGAAGAAACTACTATCTTATCTTCTAGGATAAATTATTTTAAGGGGTTTTTATATCTAGTTTGCTGCTGCGGAGTTCAATACCACAGGTTCTAAATTCATATATTATTACTGAATTTACTAACAGTTGCATTACTTCACATTATTCAGCTAATAATATTATATGCAACATCTCTCTTCTACTAAGCAAAGTTGGCCACACTAATTTTCTATTTATCTAGTTAGTAACAAGTGCATTTAGATGCATCCTACATGTTCTCTTCCAGGGTATACTTTGGCCCTATATTACAATGTACTAAAATTTTGAGAGAGAAGACAAAAAAAATGACAAAGTTTTATGAAATAAAAATGTTTAAATAGCTGCATTATAGTTTATGAGATTAAACAGATATATTAATGTTACATGTCTAAACTTATCACTTGTCTTTAGTTATTAGAAAAGTCTATACACGGTAACACCGAGCATTGACAATAGTTTTATTTGTCAATTATCTTAGCAGTAGTCACATGGTTTTCTGAATAGCTGACAATTGATCATAGCAGGATGAATTCTGCTAAATTTGGTAGCATCTCTATTAAAAACCAGAGTGGACTGAAAACACTAATGTCAGTTTCATATTTGCATTTGAATTTTGGTGCTTAAAAAGTTAAAATGGCATTCAGTAAAAACAAACAACAACAACAACAACAACAACAACAACCACCTAACAACTAACTTTGGTTGTATCTTGAAATCTCAACAGTAATTTTTACAAAAGTGTGGTTTACTACTGTGACAGTATTAATGGTATATCAAGTTTTTGATTACCAGTATGATCAATAACAGATACACTCTTTTAAACCATTTAAACAACACATAATGTTTATACTGAAACCTTTGAGATAAGCCATTGCTTTGTCTAATATCCCCCTTTTAAGGGGATAATTATACATTCATCAGTCAACATTTTTAAAAATGTATAGCAAATGAATAATAAATGATAATGGAGAATAAATATTCTGGCAGAAATTTCATCATATTTAGCAGTTTTTATTCAACAAATATTTTTGAGCACCAAGTTTTAGGCATTATTTTAAACATCAGAGACAGAGCAATGAAGGTGGGGAACTGAAAAAAACCCTGCTTTGAGGAACTCACATTCATTGGCCCAACAGATAGTGTCCATTTGGATGAACATGGCATCATACTCGACCTTGAGGGATGAATGAAGAAGAAAATTTATAACAACGTCATTTGAACTGTAATTGTTTCTCAAATAACGACATTTAAGAAATAGAAGTTCAAATAACACCAAATTGGTAGCTCAGTATCATCAGAAAAGATAGAATCTCTACATGCACATTTGTTATATTAATGTTTATTCGTATAATTCAGATTATCTCCATTTTAGAGGTAAAAGTAGCACTAACTCACACAAACCTGATTAATTACAAATTAAAGATAAAAACAAAAATAATGGGATTACTGTTATTAAGTATTTTCTAAATGCCTAATCAATGCTCACTGTCATTTGATTTTAATTTTTTCTGACCAACATAAATCACTTTTTTCTTACGACACGCATATCAGATACATTATAAAATCTAAAATCACGTCAAAAAATAAAAATTAAAGGGGCGCCTGGGTGGCTCGGTCGGTTGGGCGTCCGACTTTGGCTCAGGTCATGATCTCACAGTCCGTGAGTTCGAGCCCCGCGACGGGCTCTGTGCTGACAGCTCAGAGCCTGGAGCCTGTTTCAGATTCTGTGTCTCCCTCTCTCTCTGACCCTCCCCTGTTAATGGTCTGTCTCTCTCTGTCTCAAAAATAAATAAACATTAAAAAAAATAAAAAAATTAAAAAAATTAAAATTAAAATTAAAATAAACATGTCAAGAAAGGGTAAAACAAGTATGTAAAATAACAATAATAGAAATTTTAAAATGAACGTATGCAGATACATTGATTTTTTTCCTGGCTTTTAAATAATCATCTTCTCTTATACGACCTATATAAATATTTTTTGTTTTGTTTTGTTAAACATTATTTGATAATTAATAAGAAATATACGGTAACTATTTGTTACAGGCCGACCCCCAATGGTGTCATGGGACCTGTGAATATGTTGCCTTGGATGACAAAAGGGACTTTGCAGACATGATTCATCTAAGGATTTTAAAACGGGAAGATTGGCCTGGATTCTGAGTGAATCCAAGGTAATCACCAGAGTACCTGTAAGAAAGAGTGCAATAGAGGGTCACAGTGGGACAAGAGAGTTGGTGATGGAGACAGAGGTTGGAAGGATATGGGGAAGGAGATATTTGCGCAGGAAGTGCGTGGCCACCAGAAGCTGAAAAAGACAAGAGACTTCAGAGGAGACAGAGCTCTGCCACTGCTGATTTTTGTCCATAAGACCCTTTGCAGACTTCTGACTTTCAGAACAAATAATTAGTTAGTGTTGTTAAGTCGGCAGTAATTTGCTACAGCGGCAATAGAAAACCAATATATTAATAATGAAAACTTATATTCTGTGCAGACTTAGGATCACTCTGCATCATAATTATTCTTACTCCAATTTCTTATTTCTTAAAGCTGTGGTATATAGCTTTCAGATCATTGTAAATCGGCATTATGTTCTCCTCTACCTGTACCCATTTCAATTGTGTTTAGTTATTTCAGGTTTGCTGTTAATGAAGCATTCATTCCACTTCTTAATACTATTCGCTCTGAATAATTTTCATTGTCTTCGCATAAAACATAAATGATCTTCGAAAAGTATTTGAAAGAATGGGAGAAAATATCGAGTTGAAGAAACATCCATACTTAAAGCAAAATCAAGATTTCTCAGACCGGTAAGCAAGTGTGTAAAATAACAGAAGGCCAAAGGGGACATGACAAGCGTAGAAAATCGCACGGAAACAGGTCAAGACATTTGACACGATCCTTCTGTACTCCAAACTCTGCTTAATAAATAAGTTTGACCTAATCTTTCCACCAAAGATGACTGTACTCTTTGATTATGATGGAAGTACCCCTTGAAATCCTAAAATTCACTCGATAAATGTTGCTATTTCCATTTCACCTGGCCTATGTGGTAAGGGATCATTTACTATAACATCCAAGAGCAATTTTACTTTATTGGAAAGGCTAAAATTGATACTGAATGAAGTGTGCATGACCTCGAATTTCTGAATAGTCTTCTGGCTTCACTTTGTTATTCAGAAGCCAAAAAACCCCGGGAGGAACACTGGTTTCTTTCAAGATACACAGTAAGTAAAAAGCCCTCATAAATTATTTTAAATTCTACCAAGCATCTAATATCAGTTGAAGAGATTCAGATTACAAGGGTGTGTCAGGTGAGAACTCCACTGATTGTGGGAATACACCCGTAATCCCTGAGGCCGACTTTTTGACTGTATCTCAAGTTGTCAGTGTGGACATAGAACCATCTCAGGAAGAAGTCAGAATCTGAAGTTAACTCTGGTTTGAAATGCATTGCTAGATAAATATTGTCCAAAATTCGTGGTAAAACATATGCTGGGTGATATATACTTAGAAGACACAAATTGGAAATAACACACAAAAAAGGAAAGGAATGAGGTAGGGCTAAAAGGAAAAATTTTGCAGGGTGCCTGGGTGGCTCAGTCAGTTAAGCATCTGACTTCGGCTCAGGTCATGATCTCACAGTTTGTGGGTTTGAGTCCTGCATCAGGCTCCGTGCTGACAGCTCAGAACCTGGAGCCTGCTTCAGATTCTGTGTCTCCCTCTCTCTCTGCCCCTCCCTAGCTTGCACTCTGTCCCTCTGTCTCTCAAAAATACATAAAGGTTAAAATTTTTTTTTTTTAATAAAAAAAAGAGGAAAAATTTTTCTCATGGACACCCTAATCTTTCAGCCTAACCAACATGGGCAGAGTAATGAAGATATTGAAACAAACTAATAAACGGAAGAAAGCCCCAACAATTTCAACTAACTTCTGCATTCGCCAAAATTCAGATAAAACTAATTTCTACATGTTCCTAAACATGAACCAACAGCACCCCTATTGTGGAGCAGGTGCTTATGGTTTGATCATAACCATGTAGATACTTAAAAGACGTCAATGTCATCATCAGAAGTGTTCTCACTTTCGTCATACAACCAATTCAGGTTTTGAATGTTTTAATTGTGAAAAAAAACCTCATAGCTACTTAGGCAACGGGTTGTACCTCAGAGGTATCATCTGTAGATGAACAAAGTCACAGTCTCTTTCTCAGGCGCTGGAAGGGGAAATTTAGAGAAACATTCCAAGAATGATAGAGGCATCGGAGCAGAGGGTGTATTGGAGGCATTCATCTTACTGTCAAACGGGGACCAGAGAGTTGAAGAGGTCTGGCCCAGGGTCAGGAAATCAGGAGGCATAAGATCAAATATATGACCAAGCATTCAGAAGGGATCAGATCCATATTATGTTTAGTGACACTTTCCCAGCTCCAGAAATGCTATAAGGTGCTGCAATAGATGATATGGGCATCACTTACTCCCGAAATAAGGGTACAGATGCTGTGGGTCGTTACAGATTCTTTGGAAAAACAATTAAAAAGCAAACACTTTCCAATTCTCCCAAGTTGAATGTTAAAAATACATCAGTGATGTACCTGGGTGGCTCAGTCGTTAGGCATCCGACTTCGGCTCAGGGCATGATCTCGTGGTTTGTGAGTTTAAGTCCCGTGTCAGGCTCTGTACTGACAGCTCAGAGGCTGGAGACTACTTGAGATTCTGTGTCTCCCTCTCTCTCTCTCTGCCCCTCCCCTGCTTGAATTCTGTCTCTCTCTTTCTCTTAAAAATAAATAAACATCTTTTAAAAAAAATTAAAAAATACATCAGTAATAAAACAATAACACCAACTTTTTAAAAAAAATTGTAACATTTATTTATTTATTTTTGAGAGACAGAGAGGACAGAGTGTAAATGGGGAGGGGGGGCAGAGATAGAGAGAGGGAGACACAGAATCTGAAGCAGTTTCTAGGCTCCGAGCTGTCAGCACAGAGCCAGACTTGGGGCTCGAACTCAACGAATGGTGAGATCATGGCCTGAGCTGAACTCAGGTGCTTAATTGCCTGAGACACCCAAGTGCCCCACCAAATTTTTAAATAAATATTGGCATGGCATGATAAATAAACTCTATAGACTTAAGAACACAGATAGTAAAAAAAGAATTTAAACCTATAAGCAAGTTAACTTGAAAAGTATGTTAAAATAATTATCCACTATACCAACTACTTTCTTTTTTTAAAGTTTAGTTAATCCTTTCAGGATGTTCCTGCTCTATCTATCATCTATTATCTACATATCTATCTATCTATCTATCTATCATCTATCATCTATTAATTAATCTGTTATTTATTTATTTATTTATGCATTTATTTATTTATTTGAGAGAGAGAGAGTGCAAGTAGGGGAGAGGGGCAGACAGAGGAGAGAGAGAGAATCTTAAACACGCCGCATGCTCAGTGCGGAGTCCAGCGTGGGGCTCGATCCCATGACCCTGGGATCGTGACCAAAATCAAGAGTTGACCGCTCAACAGACTGAGTCACCCAGGTGTCCTATAACAACCACTTTATAATCATATCAATGCCAGGTTGGTAATTTTAGGATATTTTAACATAATTGGAATCATACAGATGATTAATAAATACATCACCATCTAAATAAAAGTCTGAAATAGTTTGATTCAGTTTCTTTACATTCATGGTAAAATGACCTTTAAAGTCTGAAACAGATATTTCCTCAAAACACATTTGTTTGAAAGTCATGCCAATAAATCTTTTTTTAGCTATCTACACTAAAGTGATTTAAAAATTCCTTGTCATGAAATAAGGAATAGAAAAATAAGTAAAGCACATGCTTACTGAAAACAGGATCAATTGAATGATTTATTAAAAGTAGCAATGTACAAATTACTTATCAAATGCAATAGCTTTCCTTTATATTAGCAATACTTAGCTGAGAACTGTCATGGGGAAAGAGTAGCTATGTTGGATAATAAACAAATAATAATAACAAAATAAATGGAACATTGCAGAAAGAATTTATGTACCTTTATCAAGTGTATGAATGGAGGTGCGTAGATAGAATGACAAACCGTATTATTAGGTAGAAATATGGAATAGTGTAAATATGGCATAGTTTCTAAATTAATGTCTAGTTTTAAAATAATTTATATTAATTCTCAGCCATATTATGTTCTAATGAGTCAAAGATGTCATTATTCTAAAAGTTTACCACATTTAGTCATTCTCTTAGGATCCACTTTACTTCAACATCACCCATTAGTATAAGCAAGACATTACTGAATATAGTTTTAGACAAATTGTTCTCCCTTTTGACTGCAAATTAGAATCACATAAGAACTTTTACAAGTCTTTAAGGAAGGGACCAGGTGATTTCAAGCAGAAAATCTAGGTGTCAGCCAGGCAGCCCTCTTTTAAAAACTTCCACGGGAGTTCCAATGTGCAGTCACAGTTAAGAGTAAATACTGGAAAATTACTTTGGCAGAACTTTTATTTTGTTGGAATGAATTGCTAGGACAGAAATTACATGTGCCAAAACACATTTAAGGAGTTGTAACAAATCTGTATATTCTTTCAGGAAGGTATGTATAATTTCCGCAGTCAGAGGATGAAAGAACCCACTTTCTTTGCATCTGATCACTATGTTTTATAATTTCTTTTGTCCATTGTCCACTTTCTCACAACAGCAATGACAATATACAGAGATAATGCTAATATATGTTTTTTGAGTTGCAGTGTTTGTATGTCTTTTGTAAATTTCCTTTTCATGGGGCGCCTGGGTGGCTCAGTTGGTTAAGCGTCCAACTTCAGCTCAGGAGATGATCTTTTTGTTCAAAGGTTTGAGCCTTGGCATCGGGCTCTGTACTGACAGCATGGAGCCTGCTTGGGATTCTCTCTCTTCCTCTCTCTCTCTGCCCCTCCCCTGCTCATGCTCGCTCTCTCTCTCTCATAAATACATAAACATTAAAAAAATAAATAAAAGTCCTTTTCATAGTTATGACAATATTTAGGCTACTGGATTCCTTTTTTACATCCTGCTTTTAAGGCTTCAAATAATACGAAGTCTTAATCTTTTGACTTTCTCTGTCTTTTTCTGTGTGTTTTAATTTTACTGAGTTATAATTATTATACTTCTTTACAAATTATCAACCATTTCCTTAAAAGAGACTATAAGTTTTTGATTGTCTCTATACACACATGTGATTGTGCTGTGATATTATATTTCTATTATATTAACCTCTCTACATTTTTATCTTTAGGATTTAATTTTTACCGTTTTCTATTTAATACATTAGGAATTTAATCACTTGTGTTTCAAATGTGAGCTACACGTCTGTAATTTCTTTCTCCAAATAGTAAACCTTCCAACTTATTTGATAAATAATTACATAATCCATATTTTCCCTATTGATTTCAAATGCCATTTATATCATATATCAAATTCTTATGTGCACTTAAATCATTTAAATCATGTATGCAGTTTTATTTTATTCCACTGAGCAGCTGATATACAATGTCAACTGACACTGTGTAAGTTAAATAATTTTAGTTTACTCTCTATTTAGTATTTGGTAATAAAAAATTTCCTTCATACTTTTTCACCAAAGGGGAACTTGCTAGTTTCATGCATCTCTTTTCACAGATGAATTTTAGAATATTTTTGACTCACTGAAGAATTAAGTTTCCTTGATATTTCATTGAAATATATGAAATATATGTATATCTATGCAAAAGCTAATATTTTCACTCAGAAGTTTGGCATATTTCTGTATGTGTTCAAATCCGTAAAGACAAATCAACTCTCAGGGGGACCTGAGTGGCTCAGCTGGTTGAGTATCTGACTCTTGATTTCAGCTTAGGTCCTGATCTCCTGGCTGTGAGATCAAGCTCCACACTGGGCACTGCTTAAGATTCTCTCTCTTCCTCTTCTTCTGACTCTCCCCCACCTGTGTGCTCTCTCTCTCTCTCTCTCTTTCAAAACAAAACAAAACAAAACAAAACAAAACAAAACAAAACAAAAAACACATCAACTCTCTCAATAAAGTGTTTTGGTTTCCATCATGTAGCATAGGACATAGATGCATATGAATGTATCATATCATTTGTGATTAAAACATACACACACACTCAGTTCTAGTTCCTATGTAAATTGGGCATCTTTCTTCCTATTGTGGAATAACTGATGATTTGAGATTAGTAAGGAAGGTGTGGATGTTTGTCTATTTCATGCAGGCAGCATGACCGAGTCCCTTAAGAGCTCTAAAAAGATTTCAGTTGTTTCAGTTGCTAGTATTTTGTTTGTTTTTGTTTTCAGGTAGAACACTGTATTTGCAGGTTGTATTTCCTAAAGAGGCCTGCAACGATCTCCCCAGATTTAGCTTTTGTCTACAATGCGACCTTGTATTTCTCCTGAGGTGACCCTGGGTTAGCTAGTGAGGTCCCCGCAATTGACAAATATAATAGAGCGCTCTCTAAGGCTTAGGTCATAAAGGATAATTTCCATTTCCATTCTGTTCTTCAGGGTCCTAGGTCAACATGTGATCAGTCCAGCTGCTCTGAGGCCACCGTGCTATGGCCACATAGGACAGATGTGAGACTAGGAGACAGAGGAAGTAACAACACAGTTCTTTCTTTCCTGATATTGTTATCTCCTATCATTTATTGTTTTACTTTTCAATCTACCTTATTGCCTAGAATCTTTGGAACAGTATTAAATTACATCAGTGATAGTGGCCTTCTTTCCCTAGTTCTGCCTGGATGACAATGCCAAAAAGGATTGTACTGGTAAGCATGCTTTTTTGGCATTACCATTTAGGCAGTAGGAATAAAAGAAGGGGCCACTATATGGCACTTAGAACGTATGAGCAATTAAATATACATTTCATATCAACAGTGCTGAGTATCACATCTGCTTTATACCTGAGGAGGCAGGCCATTCAGTTCACCTTGAACTCTGCCTGGTTTTCCTAGGTCATTTTTGAGATAGTACCAGGAAGTTCTGGCAATTGTTAACATCTCCTACCCTAATAGCAGAGCTCAGTACCAGTCTGATAAGAAGTGTAACAGAATTTATAACAACAACAAAAACGTTAGGTATATAAATAACTTTGCCACTACATTGCTTATTTTGTTATTTTTCTAGAAATTCTACTTGTATAGAACATTCTAAATGATCTTTAATTTGTTCATTTAAAGTACAGAGTTATTGCTTAGTTCTTACTATTCAAAACGAAGGCAGAATGATAAAAAAATAAAAATAAAGCAGCTTCTTGGACACTAACCTTGTATATCTAAGCCCATAAAGTTAAAGCAAATGCCATTGGGTCATTAAGCATAGCCATAGGCAACTAAATTAACTTTTCCTTAATGAGGAATTTGTCTTGTGATTTCCTCAGAAGAAAAAGTCAATTAGCACAATCTTACCAGCATTATATTCTGATTTAAACGAATTTGATAATGTCAATTCCCATCCTACTATATCTCATTATTCATTTATGTTTATAACTCATCTTGTACCAAAAATTGATTCATGATAATTTGTGAGCATACATGCAGGTAAACAGAATAAACACTAATAAGTGAAATAAGATTGGAATAGGAAGAATGAAAGCTAAAATCATAACAAAAAATAAAGAATAGTGAATCCACAGAGGAGTCACAGGGGAGCATATAATTTTGGTTCTGAAATTTGTAAATGTGATATTTTATTTTGAACTAAGTGGGACTAAACAATAGTCCTAAATAGCACCAATATCGTTTTAGCCAAAATACTGATATTACTTTTATTCTGAGACTTGAGGTCAGGCTAGAATTTAAAGAGGATTGAACTGGATGATGGTTCGTACTGGGAACTTGAGAAACATCTCCTGCTGGTGAGTAGATTTGCATTTTTCTTCAATCTAATTATGGAAAAATAATGAAGTTAATTCATATCGATAGAGAGTTTTACAGAAATTACAAAAAGACTGTATGTATCCAGGAAAGGACATTATCAATTATGCACTGATTAAGAACAAAATGGTTTAAACTGTGTGTTATTGCTGGCAGTTACATGGCCCCTCAAGTCACAGTGCTCTCTCAACTAGATTGGCAGTTTCACTGAAAATTAGAGTAAATCATATAAAGAGGCTGAATAATAGCTTCAGAGAGTGCGGTTCATATTCCTGCACTAAAAGTGCTGTATTAATTTTAACTTCATTACTTTTACACATATCAGCTTTTTAATTAATTAAATTTATTTTTTATATTTTTTAGCTCATTGATGTATAACTGAGAAATAAAATTATATAGATTTGAGGTCCGAATGTGATGACTGGATATACATGTACATTGTGAAATAATCACCATAATCAAGTTAACAACCCCATCACCTCACAGGTACTTTTTTGTTTTTCTGGTACGATGCTTAAGATTACTCTCTGAGCAAATTTCAAATATGCGATGCAGTATATATTAACTGTTAATCCTTGAACAATATGAGCGTGTGGGGTACCAAACTCTGATGCAGTTGAAAATTCATGTATAACTTTTGAGTCCCCCAAATCTTAGCTACTAACAGCCTACTGTCAACTGAAAGCCTTATCGATAACATAGTCAGTTAACCCATATTCTATATGTTATATGCATTACATACTGTACACTTATAATGAATTAAACTAGAAAAAAATTATGAATCATTAAAGAAATGATAAGGGAGAGAAAATACATTTATAGTACTGTATTAACAAAAAAGAAATCAAGGGTCACTATGCTGTATATTAGATCTTCAGAACTTATCTTATAACTGAAAGTTTGTATCCTTTGACTAATGCTCTCCATTTCCCTCACCCCCCAAGCTACAGATAACCACCATTCTACTCTTTTTTTGTTTGTTTTGAGATTTCACCTATAACTGATACCATACAGTATTTGTCTTTCTCTCTCTGACTTCACCTAACATAATGCCCCCCAGGTTCACTTACGTTGTTGCACCCATGTTTTCATTATTTTTGTGGCTGAAAAATGTTTCATAATAATAATAATAAATAATATAATATAATATATTATATTATTAATATAATAATAAATAATATTATTAATATAATAATAAATAATATATAATAAATGAAATAAATAAAATATATAAATAAATATATATTTATTTATAATATATTTAGATATAATTATAATTATATAATTATATTATATTTATATGTTTTATTTAAATATAATTTAAATATAATTTATATAATTTATATTATACTATATAAATATAAATTTACATTTATTTATAATATAAAATAAATAAAATAAAGAATATAATACATAATATAATGTACATAAATTATTTTATAATATAATTATAATATGATATGATATGATATATGATATGATATGATATAAATATATAATACATATAAATAATATACAATATATACAACATATACAATACGTATACCCAGAATTGAGATTGCTGGATCACATGGTAGTTCTATTATTAGTTTCTTGAGGAACCTCCACACTGTTTTCTATAGTGGCTGTTCCAATTTACATTCCCACCAGCAGTTACAAGTCTCTTTTCTCCATATCCTCACTAAGACTTGTTATCTTTTGTTTTCTTTACAAAAGCCATCCTGACGGGTGCGAGGTGATATCATCTTATTGTAGTTTTAATTTCCATTTCCATGATGATGGGTGAGCACTTTTTAGTGTACCTATTGGCCATTTGTATATCTTTGGAAAAATGTCTATTTAGGCCCTCTGCCTATTTTTTAATTGGATTATTTGGGAAATGGGTGTTGATTTATGAGTTCCTCTTATATTTTGGATATTAAACCTTTATCAGATATGTAGTCTGCAAACAACATCTCCTATTCCATATGCTGCCTTTTCATTTTGTCAATGGTTTCTTTTGCTGTGCAGAAGTGTGTTTTGTTTTTTTTTTGTTTGTTTTTTTTTTTCTTTTGTTGTCTGCTTTTGGTGTTATAGCCAGAACATTGCCAAGACCAGTGTAAAGGACTTTTCTACCTGTTTTCTTCTAGGAGTTCTATGGTTTCAGGTCATTTAAGTTTTCAACCCATTATGAGTTAATATTGGTGAATGGTGGAAGTTATAGGTTCAATTTCACTCTTTTGTATGTGGAAAACCAGTTTTCACCGTTTCATTTACTGAAGATATTATTCTTTTCCCATTGTGTATACTTGGTGCCCTCATCAAAAATTAGTCGATCATATATGGACACGTTTATTTCTGATTCTCCATTCTGTTGTATTTGTTTGCATGTCTATTTTCATGGCGGTGCCACACCGTTTTTGTTACTATCTTGAAATGAGGAAGTGGGATGCCTCTAGCTTTGATCTCCTTTCTCAAGATTACTTTTCTTACTGAGGTCTTTTGTGGTCCAAAACAAAGTTAGAATTTTTTTTTTCTATTCCTGTGAAAAATGCCATTGGGTTTTGATAGGGATTGCACTGAATTTGTTGATTATTTTGGGTAACATGTCTGTTTTAGCAATATCAATTCCTCTGATCAATGAACTTGGGATATCTTCCCATTTACTTGTGTTCTTCGAATTATTTCTGTCCTCGTTCTGTGAATACATCACATTTATTGATTTGTGTGTATTGTACCATCCTTGCATTACAGTGATGCATCCCACTTGATCGTGACCATAATCCTTTTACTCTGTTGTAGAATTTGGTTTGCTAGTATTTTGTTGAAGCTTTTTGCATCTCTGTTCATCAGATATGTTGGCCTAATTGTATTTTCGCTTAGTGTCTGCCACCCAGCTGATATCCCTCTAGATTTCCCAGCCCAGTTTTTATGAAGAGTGTGACTGGAGAGACAGAAACAGTGACAGAGTCCTCAATTAGAAATGTTACTTGGGGCGCCTGGGTGGCTCGGTCAGTTAAGTGTCCGACTTTGGCTCAGGTCATGATCTCACGGTCCGTGAGTTCGAGCCCCGTGTCGGGCTCTGGGCTGGCAGCTCAGAGCCTGGAGCCTGTTTCAGATTCTGTGTCTCCCTCTCTCTCTGCCCCTCCCCTGTTCACACTCTGTCTCTGTCTCAAAAATAAATAAACGTTAAAAAAAATTTAAAAAAAAGATAAGAAATGTTACCCGAATGACACAAAGTAACTTAAAGGGTTGGTTGATTAATTTTATTTGCTATTTTCTTACTTAGTTACTTACTTTTCTTATTATGTTTCTTATTAACAACCCCTGGATCAACAGTTTAATTTCATACATTGCTATATTAATAATTAATTCCTATTCATATGTTATATATATATATATATATAATTTTCTAATTTATTTCTTTTTAAATGTTTTACTTTTATTCAGTTTCCTTTTTTGAAAAATATTGTCACATTTTAAATGTCCAGTTCTGACTTAAGTCTCTCCTGAAAATAATTTCAAAGATAAAAAAATAATTCACTATTGTGTATTTTACAAGCAATTAATAATTATTACCATCATTAAGGTAAAAATTCCCAAATAATTAGAATACCTTCTGTAACTGCCCTTATTAACCATAGTAACTAATTAAGTATCTTATTAATTAATCCTTGCTTAGTCAGAATCTCAGGGTATCATTTAAATTTAGAATTCAAGTTTATCTCTGTAATTTCTCTGCAGGAATTTTGCAAGCAAATAATTTTTAACTAGACTTTTATTCTCCACATGGCAAAATATTGAATGTTTTCATTAAATACATTTTATTCCATATAACTTATGCTCATATATATGCCTTTCTTCTCCCCATTTCTATTCATCCCAATCTGTAAATAATTAATAAGATCTGAGCAACAGAGTTGCTACCCTAGGGGCAGATTTTGGGTACAAGGTAGATATTAACTAATACCCCAAATAGTAAGCTGTCACTTTGCTTGGAAGGAATGATATCACCTCAGACAATAGGACCAAGGTTTAGGGGATGGCTAGAGAAAAAGATGCCAAGAAACAGCTAAATTAGCTTTGGTTGTGCATACAGAAGAGGGGGACTGAAAAAGCAGCACATTCCTGAACCTTCCAGAACTCATGCTTCAGTCCAGACAACTCTCCTTGCGTTCATGCTTAACATTTTCCAGAGTGACTCCCGTCTACTTTGTGAAAGAAACAGCCCACAATTCCCAGTGTGTTTAATACTCAAGCATCAGATGAAATTCTTGCAGAGTAAGAACTGAATTTTATTGGCTGGTGAGGTTCAACTTGGCCCCCAAATTAAACCTTTCTTGCTAATGAAGTTGGTGTTACTATCTTTCAATGGCATGTGGCCTAGTGTCTTAGTTTTCCTTGCTGTTTTTTTTTTTTTATTATTATTAATTTTTTAATGTTTATTTTTGAGAGAGAGACAGACAGAGTCAGAACGTGAGCAGGGGAGGGACAGAGAGAGAGGGAGACAAAGAATCTGAAGCAAGCTCCAGGCTGTGAGCTGTCAGCACAGAGCCTGATGTGGGACTCAAACCCAGGAGCCGTGAGATCATGACCTGAGCTGAAGTCCGATGCTTAACCTACTTGAGCCACCCAGTTGCCCCATCCTGCTGTTTGTTTTATGGAAGCTGAGTGGTGGCACAGGCTTTGGGATGGAAAATGCCAAATGCCTCCAAAGCCCTTTCTTGTTCTCTCAGTGATGTCATAAAGAGCTTTTAATGCACTAGTTTGTAGTGGTGTTGAAAGTTATACTACTGTTCAGGCATTAAAAAACAAAAACAAAAACAAAAAACTGAGGTATGATTTTAAAAACTGTTCTTTAGGGGCATTTGGGTGGTTCAGCCAGTTAAATGTCCGACTTCAGCTCAGGTCATGATCTTGCGGTCTGTGGGTTCGAGCCCGGCGTCCGGATCTGTGCTGACAGCTCAGAGCCTGGAGCCTGTTTCAGATTCTGTGTCTCCTCTCTCTCTGTCTCTCCTCTGCTCATGTTCTGTCTCTCTCTGCCTCAAAAATAAATAAACGTTAAAAAAAATTTTTTTTTTAAATGTATGAATGCTGTGGGAAGAGAACCAATTTTTGCCAGCCTCTCATCTGTATGAGGTCTGGTCGCTAAAGTCAACCCCAGACCCTGTGCACTTGGCTCAAGAAAATGTAATGCTGGCAAACCACAAAATACACTGTGAACCATCCAGGCCATTTTCAGTAAGTTTTCTGTCACCCTTTTCCTGTAATTTTCAATTTCCCAAAACTCCTCCGGTCCCCTTTTGTCTTTCCCCCCTTTATATTTCCCGTGGCTTCTCTCTGTTTTCTCTCTGTTGTCCCTTTAAAATCTCAGTATTCCTTTGTTAGCTGGAGTTGAGATCACTTTATACTGGGGTCTGTCCCTGACTGCAGCAGTCTGAAGGAAACCTGTTTTGCCACCTTTAAGAAGCCTCTGGTTCTCTTTCTCTGTGATTTCTTTTTCCCATTAAAATTCTTTCAGATTACTAATTAGTCAACTCAGGATTCTCCATTTCTCACTCTTGCCCGCTTCCCTTTTCCTGGGTGCTTCTTATTCCAAGAGAGGACTGCTTAACGACAAGGATGCTTGTCTTGTCTTTATTTTCTTCTTTCCCGGTTGTCGTCTAGCGGGCTGTGGATAAGGAATTGGAATAAATGTCCGTGCTGCCTGCGTTAGCCTGGGACCTATGGCTTCATCATTACCTCCGTTTGTCGAGGCAACAGATTCTAAATCCCTCCTCTTCCTCCTTCCATGCTTGCCAACCTTATTGACACCATCTTACCATTCTCAGGAAATGGAAATTACTGGCTGCCCCTGGGATTTACAGGACCCCAAGAAGTTGTCCCCAGAACCACATGTGTTTTGTCCCCCACTCAGTCACTGCCTCTTTACTGCCCACACACACCTGGATCAATTATTGTGCAAATCCTAGGAAGGTATGCATTTTTCCTCTTGCGACAGGAATTGACATCAGTTCCCTTCCTGAGAACCTACCAGTGTCTAAACCCCAATCATCTCAGATTGCTTTCTTTCAACTCTATCATTAAACATATTTACGTTGGGTTAGCAAATGGATCTTATTTTTCCAAATATGCTTATTTTTTTTTTTCGTTATTAAACCCTTACTATTTAAGCCAAACTTTTGGAGTTGATACAAAGCAACGATGTTGAATTGTTCGCTCGGATTTCGTAATTGAAAGCCATGATTTCCAGAGCATTGTCTTCATCAAAAAGTAAAGCATACCTCAGAACTCCAAAACTGATGGTGATTTTTTTTCTCTTTGTAATCCTTATTCTCAAGGAAGAACACTGGGGCGCCTGAGTGGCTCAGTGGGTTAAGCGTCAGACCAGCTCAGGTCATGATCCTGCAGTCAGTCTGTGAGTTCAAGCCCCCATGGGGCTCTGTCCTGACAGCTCAGAGCCTGAAACCTGTTTCAGATTGTCTCCCTCTCTCTATGCCCCTCCCCCACTCATACTTTGTCTCTCAAGAATCAATAAATGTTAAAAAAAAATAAAAAATCATAATAAATGAAGGAAGAACACTGAAAAAGTTCTTTCTGTTAACTGAATAGTGAAAACGGAAACGACAACAACTCAAGAGTTGAACACTTTCAGAATTAACACATCTATTAAGCAACATGGCCTCATTCTTCATTTCCTTATGGCACTTCCTGGAGGAACATGTCATCCAGAGGTTTTGGTGACATTCATTTATTTGATGCGCTGAGTTGCATCTTAAAGTGTCTCATGAGGGAACTGATATTCTCCTTTCTCACCTAGAGCAATTCTTTACGTTTCTGAAGGAAATTGTGCTATTCAAGATTTGTATTTCCACAGTCAGACTTGAACGTTTAATTCCAAATTTATCTTTATTCTTTTTTTCTTTTCTTTTTTTTTTTTTTTTCCTGGGGATCTGCTTGCATTTTCACATTTAGAAAGACTCTTGGCTCCTGTTTCCAAATTCCATAATACCAAAATGAGCTTGTCGAATAAAATTGTCGTCCTTAGTGAACTGCTTCCAAAGCCTGAGGCATGAGAAATGAACAATGGTAACATTACAGTGGGAGAACCTGGAAGATGTTCCTGTAATCAAAAGGCCGATGTTAGCATCACCAGTGAAAAGACGTATTACTACTGTGTAACCCTGATATGATGTAATGAGAAGAGCACTTAACTTCTGTGGTGTTCTTCCCCAAATTCCATAGCCTCGGTCTAATCATGGTAAATGTCAAACAAATCAAAACTGAGACACATTCTACAGAATATCTTCAGGAGTATTGGGGAAATAAAAGAAAGAGGAAAACAAGAAAGTAACAGATCAGAGAGGACTAAGGAAAAATGTCAAATGAATATTATGTTTTATCCTGATTGCATCCTGGAACATAAAAGAGACACTACTGGAAAGGACATTAGCAGAAAAACCGAAATGTGAATAAACACTCTAGTATTTGTGCACTTGGCTCAAATAGTATTGCGATAGTATTGTACCAATGTTAATTTCTTAGTTTTAATAAATATACCTTGGTTGAATAAGATGTCAACATCAGGAAAATCTCAGTGAAGTGTTTACAGGAACTATACTATTTTTTGCACCTCTTATATAAATCCAAATTATTTCAAAATAAAAACTTTTTTTTAATGTCCACTTAAACCTGACATTTCTAGAACTGAATTTCCATCTTTCTATTTGACATATGTCACAGGTCCAGAGCATGGCCCTGAACAAAACTCTTACTTCCTCCGGAATTAGAAACTACATAGATAAACCAGTTTCTAAAGCTCAATCATCTCACAGTTTTTCACTCCGCTTTTTCTTGATTTTAATTCTACTGCTTTTCTGTCTCTGTTTCTTGGTTTCAACCACTAAATGTGTTGTGGGGTCCTTTTCTTGGTTTCAACCACTAAATGTTAGTTACCTATAGTGGTCTGTCTTACGCCATCTGTTTTTCTCCATCCACCTATGTACGATGCTTGGGTGAACTTGTGCTCACCCGGGAGATGAAGCCACACATCACTAGGATAAATCTCCATTCTCTATGTACAATCCAGGGTCATCTGTTGAGCACATCTGATTGACTACTGTATTCCTACATGGGAACACCTTACGCGCCTTTAATTTAATACATCCACAAGAACTCAAAAGCTTGGAAATGTTACTGAGCCTCTGATTCCTGCTCTGCTAAATGATATTGGCAGCTCAACTGAAAAATCAGAAGAGAATTGCACCAGGCTTCTTCTACTTAACCTCAGTATGACTAACCAAATTTTAATGATACCGACCCTGCCACTTAAAATCATTTATCCTGCCTCTCGTTACCTGCGTTTCTAATAGTATTCTAATAGTATTACATCTAATGGTATTTAACTATTTCATACTGTTACCAAGCTTCCTTCAGCAACATTGCCCACTGATCTCTTTAAAATATACATCTGATAAACCATGCCGTGACTCTGACGAGCCCCTCTGCTGCTTAAAATGTTTTGATGGCACTCCATATTTCCTGGCTTAGCACATTGACCTCTTGTGATTGGCTCTGATGTGAGAACAGTAGGAGAAGTTATTATTTTTCTGATACCAGAAAAGCAAAAGGGGTTGGTTGGATTCAATCTTGTTCCCCTTCTTTTTCTTCTTCTTCTTCTTCTTCTTCTTCTTCTTCTTCTTCTTCTTCTTCTTCTTCCTCTTTTTCTTCTTCTTCTTCTTCTTCTCCTCCTCCTCCTCCTCCTCCTCCTCCTCCTTCTTTCTTTCTCTTTCTTTCTTTCTTTCTTTCTTTCTTTCTTTCTTTTTTAAGGTGTTGATTAAGCATAGGTAGAGGTAAGGTAGATCTTAACAGATGCCTTCCTTTGTCTTTACCTGTGTCATTGTGAAAAAGATGAAACCTGATAGGGAACTTGAGTAAAAAAATGTTTGAAGCAATTGGCTGAGAAGAATGAATATGAAATGCAGAAAAATGATAAGTAAATATGTAAGTACAACTCAGACTGGAATGCGAGAATTTACAGTAACAGGGTGCCTGGGTGGTTCAGTCAGTTAAGTATCCAGCTCTTGTTTTCTGCTCAGGTCATGATTTCACGGTTCATGAGTTCAATCCCTGCATCAGGCTCTGCGCTGACACCACTAAGCCTGCTTGGGGTTCTCTTCCGCCCTCTCTCTCTCTGCCCCTCCCCACTTGCACAACTCTCTCTGTCTCTCTATCTCTGTCTGTCTGTCTCTCTTTCTCAAAATAAATAATTAAACTTAAAAAATGCAGTAGCCAAAGCCTGAGTGGCTATTCTCGTTTCTCCACAACTATTTAGCTAATGGAAATGTTTAGGTTTTAAGGTATATGTTACACAATTATCAAAAGTGGCAAAGATAGCAGATCATGTAATCCTAAATTGTGGAGGAAGGAAGTGAGAAAATCATAGAGTTATGCAACGGAGTGGGTGTTGAGATGAATTTCTGGAGCACACTGAAATACAATCACAGTTTGGAGATTAAAGGTAGAAGGACTAAATTAGAAAAAGAGGACTGAAGTGCTTAGGAATTTGAGATAGAAGAGGCGGAACAGTCTTGGAATAACAATATCTTGGAATAACAGACAGTGTCTATGGGAATGAGTTTCTCAAGTGCAATGTAAGGAGCTGTGAAAGCTGGAGATGTTGGACGTTTAAGTCACAAGGTTATTCAAGAAGAGAAGTGGAAAAGAAAATGGTGGATGTGGGAAAATCCCCAAGAGAAAACCGGTATAGGAAGAAGGGGAAACAGCGGGTAATGAAGGAAGGTGATATTCCTGTATGAGCTTGTCTGATTCATTGCTCACGGTGTCAAGGACCCCTTATAGATGCCAGTGACACCCTCCAGGTGGCCTGTGGCAGGTGAGAGAAGGCAGACTCCTTTCAAGTAAGGTAACATAGTCAAAAGAATTATTTCAGTTAGGGTGAGGAGATATGCCCATTGTTTGCTAAAGGTGAAAGGTGAAGGAAGTTTGTTTACAGTGGAACGGTTATTCCAGAAAGCATGGTAGAAATTTAGAGTTCTGTCTATAGGTGGGAAAGGAGAAAGAGGATTTATGTTCAGATTAATACGAAGATAATGTGAGTTGTCCCCGGAGAGCATGTAATTCTTGGGATAGCGTCCAATGATTACGAACAACGAATCATGGCCTTAAAAATCTCACATTTATATTTACATTTATATTTATATTTATATTTGATTTATATTTATGTAATATTTTCCTAGGCCATATGAATTATCTTTCCTTCTTTCTGAATGTTAATCCTTAGGGCCATGCAACTGCTGACCTGTAGCCGTGGCCTAGACAGCTCTACTATCTCAAGGGGTCCGGGAGCAGGAACAAGGCACAGTTACAAGAACAGGCAAGAGAGAGTGTGTGTGTTGAGGTCGGGGGAGTAAAAGTCTGTCTAAGCCAAGGGACCTGCTTCTCTGTCATCTTCTCTCTCTCTATCCCCAAATCCATTTTTCTGAAAGCACTATTTTTTTTTTATTCCAAGAACAATGCCTGGCTATTTGCAAATCCTGAGCATGACTTTGTTAAATGTCCACACACTGCTTTCTCAAACCCTGCTACCTCCAAAGTCCTGCAAAACTTCACTCTTTGATTTGTCTTCATCATCAACCTCTAAGAGAGTTAATTCCTCTGTACTTTTTTCTATACCTTGTACAAAAATTTACACTCTTTACCACACTCTCCTGTGCTGGTGTGTTTACAGGACTCTACAATGTAAATTGTCAGGGGAGTGTTACAGGGGGTGAGGATTTCATGAGGGAGACGCATGTGTCTGGGAACAAACACACCAGGGTTGGGCATGCATGTGTTTTCAATTGGTATTTGTGCCGTCATTTTTTTTCCCAAGAGAAGTGTAGAAGAGTGCACAGAATTATTACCTATATGGAAAAAGAGCATCTCCTGGAAACTTATAAAAGCAATTTTATGTTTTTCCCTTTTACACATGTTGTAGATCATTACCCATTTAATGATAATTGTTCCTCTGTTAAAACATGAAGCCATCTGTTCAATTTCTATAGAGATCACTAAAAATATCACAATGATAATAAAAGTCAAACACATTTTGGTAATTCAGAGCTACTGCCAACTTCAATTTATATGTGTATGTTTGTGTGTATATGTGTGTGTTATCATTCTATAAGGCTATTAAAGGTAAATGCATTCTCTTCTTAGTGCACCATGTGACTTTGGCTTCCTTATTACTGAAAAAAAGAACCCACTTGCGGAGAAAAACCCAGAGCAAGCATTTGACCAGCTACTCAAAGATCTAAAAGTGCTCTGAAAACGGTGTGAACATAAGCATTTGGTGGTAAACATCATTATAGCCTGAACTGTGATAAGAATCTTGAAATAGATCAAAAAGGGACAGATGCATGAGTGGGACATGCACTGATTCCTGCAAGTGACAAAACAATTCAACACACATGTGAAATAGTTTGTATGCTATTATGCAATACTCAGGATTGAATTGCAAGAAACAACCCTTGCATTCTAAATTTGTAAGAGAGCTTGGGGCAATGCTATTGGTGGAGGTCCTCAAGAAGGTCCTTGAGAAAACATGACACCAGCTGATACCCAACCTGCCTAGGCAATAGGAAGCCTCTCACACCCTCCCCTGTCCTTGGAATGTGCACCCAACTTGCCTTTCCTACTCCCAGAGGCTGCCCCAAGTTTGCAGGCTTGAAATAGAAATGTGGTGTTGAGGCCATCTCTACTTAGTACATGACTGAAGCCAAGTGAGACCTCTGTATAAACTTTGAGGGTTCGGTGGGCTGGGTGGAGACTTCCTTGTCTTGTGACTGGCCAAGATAAGCCAAAAATGTAAGGTCGCTTGCTTTCTACACCTGTCACCTGCCTACTTGGAATACCCTGTCTTGTTCTTTGGGGAAAGTTCCTCATGAGGTTGTGAACCAACAAATGTGAATATTGTGCTGAAAGTGACCTGGTTCAGGACGAAGGCCAAATATCACTCTTAGTGGGGTCACTACAAAGAAAGGGACACATGCTGTCTACTCAGAACTCTAATAGGGAATTGTTTAGGGAATTGCTTATGGAACTTATTTTTTTAAATTAATCTCATCTAAAATGGCTGTCTAAAATCTAATTTTTTAAATGTTTATTTAGTTTTGAGAGAGAGAGAGAGAGTGTGTGAGCGGGGGAGGACCAAAGAGACAGTGGGGAAGAAGATCTGAAGAGGGCTCTGAACTGAAAGCAGAGAGCCCAATGCGGGGCCCAAACTCACCAACCATGAGATCACGACCAAGGATGAAGCCGGATACTCAACCCACTGAACCACCCAGGTGCTCCAGAATTTAATTTTAAATAGATGTTACTTGCTTGTACAGTTAGAATTAATTCATCAAAGCAAATAATGCATAAGGGTTAAGTTCTGTATACACAGAAATGAAATGCACTTTTCCTAGCTGGTTTTTATACATAAACAAGTAGATCTTCCACTTTTGAGCCCAAGAAAAATAGTTAAAGAAAAGAACAAGAACAAGAATAAGAGCAGATTAGGCAGCTATGGATCTGTGATCCTGTGAAACTGACTAGTTCCTCTGTTGGAAACTCTCCTGACGTCCTGTTTGGGTCTTTGAGGCTTGAAATATGAATTCTTCCCTCCTCCTATATTTATGATTATACGTGGTAAATTTATGCGGTGAAAACATCATCAATATATTAGAATTTTACATAAAATATCAATTTCACTGTAAGAGAAAATTTAATTTTCTAAATGTTAATTATATTTATTTAAAAACCTACTTAATTCTAAGTAGCAGTGGTTAGTTAAATGGTGGATAATTCAATTTTAAAAATCAGTAATCAAGCCTCTTACAAATTAAATTTAAATATTTAAATATTTAAATATAATTTCAGTGGTGATGGGTTATGGTGGGACTACATTACAAAAACCTCTATTTTGGCAAAAAAAAAAGAACATTGAGTAAATTCCTTTATTCAATAACCCCAGTAAAATAATGATTTCTAAAACATCCAGCTGATGTCTTTTCAGCATCACGATAATAGATGATCTTAAACTTGGAAGACCCTAAAGTATTTTGAATTAAGATTGTATCTAAAAGTTGACTCACCAGGAGAATTCACATTACAACATTTTAAGTAATATTATCTGCTACTCAAATCTCATGAAACATATTCAGAGGCTCCCTCTAAGTTGACAGACCACAGAGAAGTGTGTCTCCCCAAGATCTGTCTCTGAAAGATAGACAATAAGACATACATTTTTTGACACAAAAACTGTTTAAAAACAAGACTGTAGAAAGTGGTGTCAAGGAAAAAAGGAAAAAAAAAAAATAGAAAGGAAACATCTTGTCCTACCCACATTTCCTGGCTCCTGGCAAAGATTTTTCCAGGACATCATCCATCCACCAGGACAATGCAAGGATACATCATAGAAGACTGTGGGCAAAGCTCAGTGGCGAGTGGGATAACCATCCTACACAGAAGCTGGGCTACCACGACGCCAAGCATCTCCCAGGTTTGGAGGAACAAATGCTAGATAGGAAGGTCTCTGCAGCAGTGGAAAGCAGAGTGAGGAGATAGACATGATTGAAAAATGGAAGAGAGCTACAGGTGAAACCACATGCTGGGCACCAGATCTGCACCCTACTTTAGCAAAGTGGTGCTCAGGCTCCGGGTGAAGTAAGAGAATCCTAGGATCAGAGAAAGGGAATGCATCTCCATTCCTGTTCTGAGGTGGGCCTGGATTGCTGTGATAATATGCTCATACTGATTTACTTTGGAGCTCTGTCTTCAGAGATACAGAAAGAAAGGCCCCCCTGTGAGGTGGCTAGGTCAAATCAAGGTGGCATGTCAAGTAAGGGCATTATCTATACGCAAAAGAAATTGACTGGGAGGGAAACTTAGTAGGCCAAGGCACTGAAGGATTTAGTTTTCTGAACAGTAGGAACCAGGATCATTAGGAAACACCAAGGGCTCTAAAGTGGTGGGAGAGATGGCATGGGGTAATCGGAGTTACTGAGTTTAGACCGGAAGACACTTGAGGAAGATACTGGAGAGAACTAGAATAATAAGTCTTCACTAGTTTGAAGCTATTTACTGATATATATTTTCAGAGTTATTGGATAAGGCCCACCCACGTTATGGAGGGTAATCTCTTTTACTAAAAGTCAACTGATTATATATGCTAACCACATGTACAAAATACCTTGACAGCAAAACCTAGGTTAGCTTAGACAAGATGATAAAAAAAAAATTAACTATCACAAGAGGGGTTCCTAAAAATTCCCTCGGGTTTGATATTTCACTAGAATGACTCACAGAACTGGCTAACAGTATTAGATCAGATGTCTTCACTATGCTTTTTAACTTAGACTAAATAAATCCTGTAAGAGGTACAGTTTATGAAAGATACATGTTATTAATTAAGACGAACTTGGAAATAACATTAATTCTCAAAGTAATTTTGATGTGTGTTTTCAAATCAATAGAATTGTTATTGTGCCTCCTGGTGTGAGTATTTCTATCTTGGAAGTACAATCCAGAATAGTGGAAAAGAAGGTAATGGGACCAGAAAGTTAAAAAAATAAATAAATAAATAGTGGGTCACCAGGGGTAATAGTGAGTGGTGTCAGTCTCATTTCCATCTTTTGATTCCTGGAGATAAAAGCACCATCTATTTGACACTGATTCAAAACATAAACAGCTTCTAGAGAACCTGACACAGCCTTACAAGATATTGCCACCCAGCTGACATTGTAACTGAATCTTCAAAAGGCTAGTTTACCACTCTATCAAGGCGACTGCTCCACAGTGATGGAAACATGGTAAGACTAGTAAATTCCATAAGCATGGGCTTTTTCTGCCCTTCAATGGCTGTGAAGTGAATTCTTTGGTAAGAAATAATGCTGTGTGGAATATCATGACTGTAGATAAGGCATTCTGTTAGACAGATGCTCGTTTTGGCAGAAACATTTCATGTAGGAGAGACAATTTATATACATGGAAAGTATCTATCCCAGTCAGAAAAAAGTGCTACCCCTTTCATGATGGAAGCTGAGTATGCCCAACTTTATGGCTTGGTGATTAGATAATATCTAGTCCATGATGGGCAGCTCAGGTTGGTGGCTGGCCCATGATTAAGCATTTAGTCTCGATTAAGACTCAATAGCAGGCCAAGAGCTGTTTCTCAAAAGGATATCGTTTCTCCCAGAGGAAGGCAGGCATCTGTTTCAAACTCCTAAAGGCATACACTGTGATTCCCCGCTAAGCCTCCAAACAGAATGTCAACCTGCCATGGACACTTCAGGTACCAATGGATCATCTGGATCATAGGGCTCAACTGTAAGACCAGCTTGCATGACAGCCAGAAGCTCTTGAGTTCGAGCCCCACGTCAGGCTCTGTGCTGACAGCTCAAAGCCTGGAGCCTGCTTCGGATTCTGTGTCTCCCTCTCTCTCTGTCCCTAACCCACTCACATTCTCTGTCTCTCTCAAAAATAAATAAACATTAACAAAGAAGAAGAAGAAGAATTTGAAGCCCTGATCCTATCCCTGTCTTTCCCCACTTGATCTAGCTGCAATTACAAGCAACAGGCTAAATTCGTAAGCCAAATGCAATAATAAGTATTTGCACTACATATTATTCTGACAAAAATATTCTAATTTATGACATATATGTTCACTCAGAACCTTGCCTTTCAGTAAGTACTTGATTAGGACTAGCTAATGGTATTTTGTTGATATCTATTGTTACATCATGCCATAGACTTTTAGTGATGTCTACACTACTGGAAATAGGATACGAAGAAATTTATTTTAAAGAATTGGACCAGTGCACCTGGGTGGCTCAGTCGGTTGAGTGTCTGACTCTTGGTCTCCCTTCAGGTCATGATTCCAAGATTGTAGTGTCAAACCCAGCATTGGGCTTTGAGCTGAGCATGGAGCCTGCTTAAGATTCTCAGTCTCTCTCTCTCTCAATCCCTCTGTTCCTCTCCTCTACCTCTGTCTCTCTCTCCCTCGCTAAAATAAGTAAAATGAAAAAAAATAAAGAATTGGTTTATTTGATTGTGTGTTGTCAAGACTAAAATCAGTAAGGAAGACTGGTAGGATAGAAACCCAGGCTCACTTTGAGGCAGAATTTCTTTTCTCTCCAAGAAACTTATCTTAGCTTCTGTGACCTCTGGCTTATTTATGAGGCCCACTGATATTATCCAAGGTAATGTGCTTACTTAAAGTCAATAAATCATGGAGAGTAACCACAACTACAGAATACTTTCACAGCAAAACTTACATTAGTGTTGGATTAAATAACTTTATGTTATAGCCTAGCCATACTGACATAGACAATTAAAAATTAACCATCACTAAGGTCGCCTGGGTGGCTCAGTCAGTTAAGTGTCTGATTCTTAATTTAGGCTCAGATCATGATCTCACCATTCATGAGATTAAGCCCCACACTGGGCTCTGCACTGACAGCATGGAGTCTGCTTGGGATTCTCTCTCTCTCTCTGCCCTGCCCCATTTGTATATGCGCTCTCTCTCTTTCTCAAAATAAATAGATAAACATGAAAAAAATAGTTAACCGTCAGTAAATCTTCTTCAACTTTAATAATTCACTAGAAAGACTCATGGAGCTGACTTAAAACTATTCTGCTTATTGTTAGTTTATTATGGGGAAAAGAGACAGATTAAAGTCAGTCAAAGAAAGAAGCACATTGGACTCTGGAGAAGTATTACATATGAAGCTTCCATTTTTTCTCCCTAGAGAGTCAGGATGCATGATTTCCTGGTGTCATGTGGGGAATTACATACCCACAGTGTTGTTTACAGGGTAGCTCACCTGAACCTCCATGTTCAGAGTTTTTATTGGGGTTTTATTGGGTAGGTATAATTGATTGATTGCCCACATGGCCGATCTCATTCCACAGATACATTGTGACTCAAATTCCCTACCTTAAATCACATTAATGGTTGTCTTTGGTGTGACTTTCCCCCACCCTAAATCACATCCTTACTCTCTCATTAGCCCAAGGCCATAACACAAAGATTGTCAGGGGGCAGAGGCCAAACACTTTTTGTGGGAAGTTAAGTTTTTACACCACATCAGGTATAAGATTTTCTAGTGTTACTTTGATTGTTGCTTTAGGGTTATATTCACTATGCTCAAGTGGTAACCTACCACTTGACATACATACAGTATAACAACATAACAATATTTAGGCCTTTACATTACTTCTGTCTTACGAACCAATTGCTTGATAAATACTGTACACATTTACCACACAGTTATCACTGCTAATGCTATTCATTCTTTGTGTAGATCTAGTCTCCTACCTGCTTGATTTCCCTTTTGCCTGGAAAACTATCCTTAATAGATCTTTTTGGTGCATTTCTTTGATTGTTTAGTCCAGTTCTGCTAGTTATATATTCTTTCAGCTTTCATGTGTCAGAAAAAGCAAAAAAAAAAAATTTTAATGAAACATATTTTTGCCTGGTGCAAAATTTTAGGTTGACTATTCTATTTTATTATTTATTTGTTTATTTCTTATTTTTTCTTTCAATAGTGTAATGTCTTTTTACTTACATACACTCTGAAGAGAAATATGCTATCATGTTTATGTTTGTATCATCATTAATCTGTACATAACATGCCTTTCTTTTTTCTTCTTCTTCTGGAAGATTTCCACATTTTCTATGATCGCCTTTGAGCTATTTTCCTATTATGCTTTGGTATAGTTTGGTATAGTTTTTCTTCATGTTTCCTGTGTTGGGGGTTTTTTGAGATTCTTCGACATTACCATTCACAATTTTCACCAAATTTGGAAATCTTCTAGCTGTTATTTCTTTGAATATTTTTCTGCCTACCTATGTCCTTCAGGGAATCTAATTACATATATATTTAAGGTGCTTGAAGTTCCACAGATAACTAATGCTCCTTTAATTTTTGTAAATTAATTTTTTCTCCCTGTGTTTTATTGTTGATAGTTTCCATTGCCATAATCTCAAATTCTCTAATGTTTACTTTGGCAATGTCTCAACTGCTTTAATTTCATCCAGTGCATTTTTTTTTTCAGACATTGTAGTTTCCCCCTCCCCATGTCCCTTTTGGGTCTGTTTAGTATCTTTCATGATCTTGAAACACATTCAGAACAAATGGGATGCAAGTGTAATAACTGCTCCATTGTCTACATCTGCCAATTCTACTATCTTTGCCAGTTATTAGATCCTTTAGACGGTTTTATATTTCTTCATGGTAAGAGTTGTATTGTTCTGCTCCCTTAAAGTCTGGTAATCTGTAACTGGATGTCACATGTGAAGTTTAACTTGTTGGATGCTATATATTTCTTCAGTCCTATACATATTCTTGAACTTTGGTTTGAGACACAGGTAAGATACTTGGAGACAAGTGGACTCTCTATATTTGTTTTTAAGATTCATTGGTAGGTCTACAGGAGTGTTTTCCCCACCACTGAGGCAAGACCTTTCCAAGTACTCTTTCAACTACACTGGGAATCTTAAGCTTTTTTTTTTCTTTTTTTTTTTTTTACAGATTGATACTATTCCTGGCTCTGTGTGAATTCTCAGTATTGTTCCCTCAAGTCCTTTCAGATGATTCTTTCCCTGAACTTGCATAATTTCTTCACATGTATGTAATGATTGGTATTTGCTGAATATTTACCGGCAGTCCCCTCTAGACCTCTAGGGTTGTATCTCTGTTTGGGTCTCTCCTCTTTAGGATCTGACCCTGTGCAGTGTGGATGCAAGGATACCTAGTTTATTTATACAGTCTTTGGCCACAGAGTGAGAAAAGTCTATGAAACCCAAGTAGCATGTGCACTCTTTGCTTAATGGAATAACTTACTGGTGATGACAATTCCTTGCTTTGTATCCCATTTTATCCACTGCACCAAATCTTCCCACACTCTTTATCTGACTGTTCCTCAGGGAGACAGTGAATACTACAGTACCATGCACCTTATTTTACATTTTATTGCACATTCCATGCTTAGGATATGAGCTGCAGGATATGCATCCAGGAAACTGGAAATCCTGCCTTTATGATTTCATCTTTTTTTTTTAATTTTTTTTTTAACATTTATTTATTTTTGAGACAGAGAGAGACAGAGCATGAACGGGGGAGGGTCAGAGAGAGGGAGACACAGAATCTGAAACAGGCTCCGGGCTCTGAGCTGTCAGCACAGGGGCCCGATGTGGGGCTCGAACTCACGGACCGCGAGATCGTGACCTGAGCCAAAGTCAGCGCTCAACCAACTGAGCCACACAGGCGCCCCTATGATTTCATCTTAGAGGCACATTCTACTCCGTTTGGTGGAGTATCACCTCTGCTCCTATCTATACCCGCACTTCTCAGTTGCAAGAATGTTCATACACTACAGCTGGTTTCCTACAGGTGACAAGTTATGTTCTCCAGAACTATTAGAGCTATGTTTCTACACATTATTACTATACATCATTCCCAGTCTCAAATAGATATTATTTTTTTTTCCTGACACTTCTGTCTTAAGTGAAACAAATTTTCCTTCCAATCAGTATTTCTATATATGGACAGGCAAATATAGATACTTTACCTACACTATGTCATTTATTTAACATAGGAAAATAAATTATTGTTATTATTATTAAAAATTATTATTTGATAACTGAGTTATACCTAAAAGTTGTTATTTTAGAAGTTTTATACTATTCCATCAGTTCAGAGCAGCCTCATAAGATGACCAATCAATAAATATGTTGTATATTTTTATTTTGTCTATATTACCACAGTGGTGCAATAAATGTCTTTATATACCAACTTTTGATTACCTTATAGATCATTTTATTTAAAAAATAATTACAGAAGCAGGACTAACGGTCTAGAGTATATAAACATTTTTAATGATCCAGATAAATATTGTCAAATTGCTTTTCTCAAAGTCCATAGCAAATTAAGCTCCCATAAGCATTACATACATTGGCCTTCCTGGCTATTTCGGCATTAACAAAAAAAAAAAAAAAAGAAAAGAACAATTTAAGTAGTTTTATCAATGAAAATATATTTCTAGTTTAACATTATTTGATTTCTGTAGAGAAAAAACATGATTTTTATTTTAGATTTTTTTTAACGTTTATTTATTTTTGAGACAGAGAGAGACAGAGCATTAACAGGGGAGGGTCAGAGAGAGGGAGACACAGAATCGGAAACAGGCTCCAGGCTCTGAGCCATCAGCCCAGAGCCCGACTCGGGGCTCGAACTCACGGACCGTGAGATCGTGACCTGAGCTGAAGTCGGATGCTTAACTAACTGAGCCACCCAGGCGCCCCCATGATTTTTTAATGTATTTGACTTCTTTTGTAAAACTTCCATTCATATTCTGTTTAATTTCTCATTTTTTAAAAATTTTAACAGAAAATATTGCTTATAATATTTTTAACTTCATGTATCTTACTGATGTTTTTAGTGATCTATTACATGATTGATTTTGTGACAGTCTCATGTGCACCTTTAAAAAAGAAAGATTTTTATTTTTATAGAACAATATAGACAATGCACAATGGTAGAGAGAGTCCAGAGAAAAGTCAGAAGTTAGGGAGATGTGGAATGGCATATCTAAGTTAGTCAGAAAATCTCCCTGTTTATTTAATATTTATCTACTTATCTACTTACTTAAAGTTTATTTACTTTTATTTTGAGAGAGAACACGCAAAGGGGGCAGAGAAAGAGAAAGAGAGAGAGAGAGAGAGAGAATGAATCTCAAGCAAGCTCTGCACTGACATCAGAGAACCCAATGTGGAGCTTAAACCCACGAACTGTGAGATCATGACCTGAGTCAAAACCAAGAGTCAGCTGCTCCAGAAAAAATGCAGAGAGGTGATTGCAAAGGTAGCAAAGAAACTATTACAAATTAGGATATATGTTGCAACAAAGAGAACAACAACAACAAAATAGTGGCTCACACATAGTAGACATTTATTTTTCTTGCACATAACTGTGCAAACACAGGCAGGTGCTTCAGAGGGGTACGCAGCACTTAATCACAGGTTCATCCAATACCCAGTTTCCTGCTATCATATTGTTTCGTTATTTTTTTAAAGCCTTGCTCTCATTTCATGATCAAAGCGGGGTCACCAGCCTCAGGTCCCTATTCCAAGGTTCCAGCCTACAGAGAAGTGAGAAAGAAGAGAAGTAGGAAGCAAGAAATTAGCTTTTAGCGTCCATGAGCTGATACTTCACACATTGTGTTCTCTTGCGCAGTGTGGCTAAAACTTAACCACATAGCTATTCCGGCTATATTGGGAGTCTGAGAACTGTAATCCCAGATGGGATTTCCATGTGCCCAGTAAAACCCTCGGGGGTTCTGTTCCTAAAAGGGAAAGACAGCAAGTGGATCCTGGGACGAAAACTAATGGAGTCTGACAGTGGGCCAGATGACTTAGATCTTTGTAGGTGCTTCTGAGAACGTTGTCTTAAACATGGAGATCAGAAACCATGAGAAGATTAGAGGGACTAGTAGTGTCTATTACTGAGGAGTACTCTGATCCATCGTTGTGTCCTTATGGTGCTCCAATAACACTGATTTATGCGTGACACTTCATTTTATATGCAAAGTGTGGTTGTATACCAGCAATTCTGTTTCAGGAATACTTTTTCTATCACCTGCTATTGGTTGTGTGGTTTGCACTTTTAATTACTGTGGTTCTATACATAAAGGGGGTATAATATACTGGATACTGCATTGGTTCAGGTGCAGGTTATCCGTGTTGACAACTCAGACAAATTCATTTCTATTGTGAGACTTCTCCATGTCTCAATTTCTTGATCAGCCTCACAGATTTTTGGGAAGAATAAATGTGTTATGGGCACCTGCGTGGCTTCATCAGTTAAGTGACTGACTCTTGGGTTTGGTGCAGGTCCTGATCTCACAGTGAGTTCAAGCCCCACGTGGGGCTCTGCTCTGACAGTGCGGAGCCTGCTGGGGATTCTGTCTCCCTCTCTCTCTTCCCCTCCCCTCCCCATGCTGTCTCTGTCTCTCTCAAAATAAATAAATAAACTTTAAAAAAGAAGAATAAATGTGCTAATAAGTACTTAAGTACTTAAGCACATAGTACACCCTCAAAAACTAGTAAAAGTTCGTTTTCTCGTTTTTTCACATTTTAATCTTATCAATTTATTTTCCTTTTAAAATTGGACTTGGGCATTTTTTGCATTCTTCAACACTGCTATCTTATGAAATCTCAATAGATTTTCTTAAGTTTTGGTTGTAATAAGTTAATTTGTAAAATTTTTCACTGTTCCAATATTCAGGCAAAGATATAAACATTCAGACATAAGATATTTTCTTTTCAAAGAAAAATTTCCTGTACTTTCTACATATTCTTTGTTAAGTATTTTGGAAACTTTTTTTTTTACTGTTTTCTTTATAATTATTTATTTTGTGTGTCCTCCAAAAAATTATGTGCAACATCATATTTCTATATTCTTATGCGAATGGTATATGTTTATATACATTTTCCAGGAAGAGCTTCATGCCTTTATGGATTACAAACCAAACCTCAAATCCATATTTTCTGTTATAATTTCCCATAGATAACCTCACAGTGGACTGTGTTTTACAATAGAAATAGCCCAGTGTTCTCCTCGATGCGATTGCCTGGAATTCAATTTGGCCTGAAAACAAACACATCAACCAAGCAACCAAGCAACAAAAACTGTGCTGTGATTTTTGTGTGCTTGATAAAGTGTGCTATATCAAAGGGCACAAGTTCCACATTCTTGTATAATCTCCATGCTGAATTTTTAATTCACAGCCATTTTCCTTTCTTATCTCCTCAATAAAACTGAAGGACAAGCCATAAACTTAAAAATGACAGCATTCGTTATTGGATTTTTTTTTTTTAAGATCTGGCATGGAATATTTCTGAAATGATGCTTACCTTGCCTTTTGGATTTAAACTTTGGTCTCGGGTTCCTTCAGTTTAGCACATATGCATTCCTGGGACACTTCTCTTTCATTATTGCTACATTTCAAACTCGATTGATTGTAGCTACTGATTGTCCCATGGGGAATGGAAGGTCGCCCCAAGACAGAACTGTACTCATGGTTTCAATCCTTGTACCACATCGTTTCAGACAATCAGTATGTTCTTTGATTAACTGAATGACTAGGCAAATACAACAACAATTGACCTCAATACCCTGCACAGTTTCAATGATGCATTACTCTCAAGAATAATTTTTCCTCCAAACAAAGTGCTTGCTACAACACTTTCATGATTACACAACACCATTCTAATTAAAAAAAAAAGTATCTATGTTTTTCTGTTACAAAATTTATCCCCATAGCATAGCAATGTGTGGAGCTCAAAACGAATGAATTCATAAATGCGTTGCTTTCACACTTCCGACCCATTCCTCCAGCTTGGGTACAATATACGTTTGATAAAATCAAAATGCATATCTGTTAATTATCTCCCAAGATAGCTAAGTTAGTCTGTACAAAATTCATCGTTTCTTGTTTTCTGCAACTGTTTAACTGTTTTGGAGGAATATTTATATCTTACTCAGTCTTTTTACACTTTAATCTTGCATCATTTCTAAGGCGTCTGAAATCCACACAAGTAGAAGATGGGATTCCAAGACTCCTTGGCTGAGCCCTTCCAGTTTGTTTGTTTTTATAGAACAGCTTCTGCAGCAGTGGGTGAGTTGGAGAGAACATGATCATGTTCTGCCTTTTCCGCCTATTTGATGGGATAACTGTCCTAAAGGCAGCTCCAGGACTGTGAAGTGCTTCTAGGGCTCTGAGAGGAGGATGCCTCATCCCTACCAGTCACACACTTGGTATTTTCATGCTTACGTTTTCCAAATGGGTTTGGAGGGCACTTACTGAGTATGCTAAACACGGTGCAAAGGGTAAGAGGTTCAAAATTCAGAAAGGTTTTGTATTGTGTCGGTTTTCATGCAATCAAGCAGATCAGAGTTCCAAATGCATTTTTTTTAAGTGTATTATTTTGAGAGAAAGAGATCATGTGCAGCCATGAGCAGGGAGAGGCAGAGAGAGAGAATCCCAAGTGGGCTCCACATTGTCAGGTACTGTCAGTGTGGAGCCCAACGTGGGGCTTGGTCTCAGGAACCGTGAGATCACAACCTGAGCCAAACTCAAGAGTTGGTCGCTTAACCACTGAGCCACCCAGGTGCCCCCTCAAGATGCTACCCAAAGATCCCATGACACTTTGTCCCCAAATGGACAAATCTCTGAGAAAGATTTTGCCTGTCTGCTCTGGCAAGTCTGAACACTAAGATTTTAGCAGGAAATCTCAGTTGAGCCCACTTTTGTCTCAGGCCTCTTAATAGAGATATTTTTTTTTCTTCCTTAGGAATTTCATAAATAAAATACAAAAGCAAATAGCTGAGAATAAATATGCCCTCTTTATACTGACAAAATTAAGCTCAAACTGCCTTGGATGAGAAAAGGTTCAGTTTTTGTGTGCTGATAATTAAAATGGTCTGGATGTTTTAGCTTAAAAATGAGACTAAATATGAAGACGAGTAATTACAACGTGTGATTCCTGAACGAAGCCCACCCAGTACAAGCACTTTACTACACTCTTCATAAATAAAAATCAATTTGTAAATTGTCAACAATATGCATTCCAACTCATCTAGCTATAATTGCAATGTTATTGTGTACTTAGTTTCTAAATTTGCCGCAGCAAGTAATTAGAAACAAGTTTGGAAGGATACTTAAAGTCATGGTCCAATTTGTACTCTGATCATCTCTGATCATGTAATTCTACACCCTGTCACCCACACTGCTCCTGACTAAGCTCAAGGAAGCGATTTCATTTTGTCTTTTCCTTAAGTCAAATTAAATCACTTGCTAATGAAGCAGATATTGAATCTTTGTTTGTAATGATAAACAATCTTTAAGAATGTTCTACTCAAATCATAATCTTGTCATGTTAATGATAGCACATCTTGTAAAGACTTTCTTTAAATCAGTAATGTTCATTAGACAGAAATGTAATTCTGTCTCACAATGGAAACTGTCAAATAGGACATACTTTCTCTATAATTTAATAGCAAATTTGGGTCTTTCTGTTATTTGAAAATGATACTTTTCAGCACACTTAAAAAAAACAGATGTTGAATTGAGAAAATATTATTTGAAACAGTTAGCAGTACAAGCATTAGCATTATGTTAGTACATATTTATTCCAAGCTATAAATTTTCAATTAATTCAATTAGAGTGAGTTTCATGTTTCATAGCCTATATTTCACTGTGAAATTGGATGTTATTTTACCTTCTTCCTCAAGCATTAGTAATGAAACAAAAATATGCCAATATTGTTACTTCAAGGCAAGTGGTTTTAAATATACATATTTTTAAACTCCCTCACTTAATAAAGAATTTCTTTTAAATTTGTTAGAGCTATGCATCATGTCAGTTGTGAATATGTTGGTGGCCAGAGAAAATAACATGAAATAAGATACAAATTATTCTGTAACAGTACATATTACAGTAAATATTAGGTATACTTTTTCATATTATATAATACTATTATGGGAGTTTTGAACTACAGAATACAGAATGAAATAAACAAGACTGGCAAAATAATGGGAGAAATTTAATTCATGTGAAGATCATATAACTGGACAACCTAAAGAAAAAGAATTTTAGTGGGAGAATCTCTTACATCTCTCATGTTTTCATGATGAGATTTTTTTAAGTGAAAAGTGAAGAATTTCAAAGAAAAAGTGTTAGTATATTTTAAAAATCAATCAGTTTCTACTCTAACAAATACGATATGCCTTTATAGCCAGTGCCCCTGAAATATTAAATATGTGTTTATACCCTGGACGACTAATCCAACGTCAATAAGTTTGAGATATCATAAAATGCAGATAACATTCTTTGGGAATAATTAAAGCAATAATATAGATAAGAACCGCTAAATATATGTCAAGCATTGTATAAAATAATAAATGTAAGTAGAGTTCATTACCCAGCCATCAGAGCCCAAATGCAGATTCGTCATTCAAAGCTCATATTTGTCACTGGAATAATAATGCATTTTAAAAATTTGAACAAAATTATTTCAACATATTGGAAGTTAATAAAATGTCCGTCTGAATAAGTTTAGTTGAGAAGCTTTAAAGTTTATCTATAGAATACTTTCTTTAAAAATTTTTTTTAACGTTTGTTTATTTTTTGAGACAGAGAGAGACAACGCATGAACGGGGGAGGGTCAGAGAGAGGGAGACACAGAATCTGAAACAGGTTCCAGGCTCTGAGCTGTCAGCACAGAGCCCGACGTGGGGCTCGAACTCACGGGCCGCGAGATGGTGACCTGAGCTGAAGTCGGCCGCTTAACCGACTGAGCCACCCAGGTGCCCCCTTTAAATTTTTTTTAATGTTTATGTGTTTTTGAGACAGAGACAGAGTGTGAATGGGGAGGAACAGAGAGAGAGACACAGAATCCAAAGTAGGCTCCAGGTTATTAGCTGTCATCACAGAGCCAGACACGGGGCTTGAATCCACGAACTGTGAGATCGTGATCTGAGCCGAAGTCGGACGCTGAACCCACTGAGCCACTCAGGTGCCCCTACTGAATACTTAAAATATAACAACAGTATTACTCATTAGTACTGATGAAACATAAACAAGTATGTGATCACATGTAGAAACCCTTAGAATTAAATAATTTTATTTAAAAAATCAAACCTTGGAAATAAATAAATAAATAAATAAATAAATAAATAATGTTGAAGCTTACTTAGTTAAATAACCGCAACGAAGATTTGAAGAAAACGGAATTTCAGACACTTTAAAATATAGAAACTTCCAAAAAATAAAATAAGATATAGACAATCTCCTAGGGAAATAGTTCATTAAAAATAAAGAAATAAAACAGAAGTATTTACTAGGAAAAAAAATAAGGATTCTGTTGCAGGGGAAAGACTTCTTTTGTTTTAAATGAGGACAGCACATAGTAAATACATGTACATGCTAATCATTTTGAAACTATCAACAAAAGTGAATTGTTATCACTTTGTATGATAAAAATTGCATGAAAGTTTTTTAAATCCAGTGTGAAAAGGAAAGAAATTATAATTGCTCTTGAATTACCTTCATAGAAGCTCTAATCCTAAATGGCTTTATTTATAAATTCTTTCTAACATACATATAACTAAGTTTCTAAAAAAGTCAGAAAGGTTGTTGACTATAGAAATTGTCATTTTATAAATCCAGAAAAGCTCTGATACTAAATTAAAACAAATATAGAGAGGTTCCTGGGTAGCTTAGTTGGTTAAGTGTCCAAGTTGGGCTCAGGTCATGATTTCACAGTTCCTGAGTTCAAGCCCCACATCAGGCTCTCTGCTGTCAGCTCAGAGTCGATTTCAGATCCTCTGTCCGTCCCCCCGCTCCTTTGCGTGTATGTGCACACTCTTTCTCTCAAAAATAAATAAACATTAGTATATATAAACATTAGTAATAAACAACAGTATATATATTAGTATATATATAAATAAACATTAGTGTGTGTGTGTGTGTGTGTGTATATATATATATATATATAACAACAGGAATATATATATTCCATAAGTACATTTTTTTTAAAGTTAGCTATTCTGATCCAGGAATATATTACCAAGACAAATGTTCTCTACCAGTTTATCAAACCATTACACGACTGAAGAAAGGATTGAAATGTCCATAGTGATAATTGTAAAAAAGCGATTCGATAAAATTCAAAATCTACTTATGATTTTCGGTGAATATTCTTAAGAAGTGAAAAAAGATATTGATCTATAAATACAGTTCCATCCCAATCTTATTTTTTTTCATGTTTGTTTATTTTGAGAGAGAGAAAAAGAGAGCTCGCTTACCTGCAGGAGTGGGGGAGGGGCAGAGAGAGGGAGAGAAAATCCTAAGCAGTCGCCACCTATATTTGCAGAGTCTGATGTGGGGCTTGAACTCAAGAACTGTGAGATCATGACCTGAGCTGAAATCAAGAGTTGGACACTTAACTGACTAAAGAACCCAGGCGTCTCAATATTGGTCTTATATATGATGAAACCTGAGATACTGATTCTAAAATTTATTTGTAGAAAAAAAACGTATAAGAATATCTATACCTTATGTCATGTAAGTGTTGAATCACAGAATTCTATACCTGAAGCTAATATTACACTGTTATGTTAACTAATTGGGATTTAAATAAAAACTTGGAAAAAAAATAAAATACGTCAAATTCTCTAGAGTGGGTGGGTTATATTGTCAGTTAATAAATCATATAACATCAGTGGCATATAATTTTCTGAAAATACAATTTGTGTATCCGTAAAAAAGAGAATATCCATACCCTAATTATATTTTTATCTAAATTATTGTCTGAACTCATGTATTTTCATTCAATTTTTTTTAAGCAAGAAACTATTTAAAGATATAAAATCTTTGATCTAGCAGCCTTGATCTAGTAATAAGTCTTGAACATAAAGTTCTGATGCTATTATGTTTGAGAGTCTCTGTGAGCATTAGTAATAATTCAACTTCAAATTTGCCATATGTTTCTCTTCAAAACCCAAGCTAGGATTAGTCTATACCCTCTACTTTCTAGCTGGGTATGCTTGTAAATTAATGGCCTTCAATCTCATTTGGACAATCAGCATGCCTGACAAAATTTGTAAATGTCTCTAGACTAATTTCCATTCCTCTCCCACTGTTAGAGCCAATTTTATTTCCATGGCGTGTCTACTCCATATTTCATCATTTTAATATTTAAAGGGACGTGGCAGCGGTGTGATAGATTACTGGCCACAGGGTGGGAACACTTAGGCCTGCCTAGTGTTCTTTCTTTCTTTCTTTCTTTCTTTCTTTCTTTCTTTCTTTCTTCTTTCTTTCTTTCAATGGCAACATGCCTGAAGTGTCTTCTTTTAACCAATCTACATTTCACTTGCTTTACCTAAAAATTGTATTTAAAATAGCCGATATATGCCTTGCACACTAAGTAAACTCCCAGGGAAGGCTGCATGTTTGCTATTCCAGGACCAGAAGTGGAGATTACTAAACTTTTTTTACATACTTCCCACTTACTGTCCTTAAGTTGTTTTAGAAATAAGCAGTTACAATCATCCATCATTAAAATAAGGGGGAGGGGCACCTGGGTGGCTCAGTTGGTTAAGTGTCTGATTTCGGCTCAGGTCATAATCTCAGGGTTCATGGGTTAGAGCCCCGTGTTGGACTCTGTGCTGACAGCTCAGGGTCTGGAGCCTGCTTCGGATTCTGTGTCTCCTTCTCTCTCTGCTCCTCCCCGACTTGTGCTCTGTCTCTTTCTCTCAAAAATAAACAAAAAGTTAAAAAAAATAAGAAAAAACAACAACAACAACAACAACACTGAGTCAAGTTTTGAAAAGCCACTGGGCAGCTCCCTATCTTTGTAAGGAGACCAAAGAGCTTTTCCATAGTTTCTAACTAATTCCTAACTTCCTGACTTTACAGTACATTAGTTACTTGCCTCAGGAAACTTACATTTCTGGCTGATTTCTCTTTCTTTCTCTCTCTGTCTCTCTGTCTCTCTGTCTCTCTCTCTCTCTTTTTTTTATCCATGGATATAGATTCTTCATATTTTTTGAAGAATTTTTTTAATGTTTGTTTATTTTTGAGAGAAGGAGAGAGAGAGAGGGAGACAGAGTGTGAGTGAGGGAAGGGAAGAGAGAGAGGGAGACATAGAAAAGGAAGCAGGCTCTAAGCTCTGAGCTGTCGGCACAGAGCCTGATGAGAGGTTTGAGCTCACAAACCACAAGATCATTTCCTGAGCCGAAGTTGGATGCCCCACCAACTGAGCCACCCAGGTGCCCCCAAAATCTTCATATTTGAAAAGTAAGATTCTGGTCAAATACAAACGATGGATGGGTTAGTTTCCTCAAGTTACTGTAATAAATTACCACGTGGTTTACAACAACAGAAATGTATTTCCTCATGGTTCTGTCAGCCACAAGTCTGAGAATAAGTAATCTGCCCACACCCCCTCCTGGAGTCTCTAAGAGAAGCATCCCTTACCTCTTCCAGCTTTGTGACTCCAGAGTTTCCAAGATTTGTGGCACCGTACCCCCAATCTCTGCCCCCCTCTTCATATAATCTAACTCTTCTTTTTTAATAAGGACATGTATCACTGATTTAGAGCCACCCAGGCAATCCAAGGCAATCTCATCTTGCTATCTTGAAATTAAATATGTCCACAGACCCTTGTTCCAAATAAGATTCTGGGTGGACATCTCTTTTGGAAGCCGTCATTGAGCCCACAACAACTGCTGAGGGAAAAATAAATTCCGAAAATATGTGCATAACTTCATAAAGCCACTCAAAGCCTTGCTCATGTTACGTGCAGAGTTACAGAGGTAGATAAAAGGAGGGTACGCATGGTGAGACAGTGAGCAATGTTCTTTGCCTCATTTTAGAAGAATGAGATTGTTTCCATATGAAATTGGACTTCATTCAGACAAAATGGCACTGAGTATGAGGTTTTGAACCTCGTTGTGTTTCTAATTCTTGGAAAATCTAAACCATCTTTTCTCCTTCTACCATATCTTACCATAGTAAATACTTTAAGAGTAAAAATTTTTCCTAAGGCAAAACAAAACAAAACAAAACAAAACAAAACAAAAAAGAGATGACTACTCTAAATCATTCTTGGATATTTAATGACTTATCTATCAAACATAACCAGAAACATAATATCTATATATCTATGTGTATCCATATTTATCAAATCACAATATGATGAATTTCACAATTCGTCCTAAAATCAAAAGTATTAAACTTTATAGAAACATTCAAGTAACTTAATATTTGATTATAGGAGCCACATCAGAGGCGTAGGCAAGCTTCCAGAAGATCATCGTTCTGAACAAAGTGTATTTGTATCTTGTGTAGATGTATCAGGAAGAACTCCTATTTGGAGGGGACAGCAAACTCCTAGGGTTTCATAATCCAATCCCTACATATGCACAATTAGATACGCATTTTCTAATTTTGTAAGGGCTGTCAAGTCCTTAAGAGTGATGGGCGACATCTCCCACTTCCTTTCAAGATAATCACTTCTAAATCCCACCCCCTCCACCCTTGAACTCTTCTGATTACTTTTATACAATTCCAATTACAAGCAAATCATTGTTTCTGGAGTCCCTTCAGTGTTGGATTAGATCTGGCTTGATTAATTCTTGAGGTCTATTTTCTGTAGAGGCTGCTCATTGATCCAATGCTATCCCTTGGGGATAAACACAGCCTTTTCTACATGGTGGAGTTCTAACAACCTACTTTTCTAATTTTCTGCCCACATCCTTTTCCAAGCTGGATACACCCAGATCCTTTACTATCCTGGCTTTGTGTTTCTAATCATATTCTAGGATTAATATTTTCTTCAAAGAGTAGTATTGGAAACAGAAAATCAAACTCCAGGTATAGAGATTTGCAATTACCTAAAGAATACTAAATTTGGATTATTTTATACTTGCATCAGTGGGAGTAGCTATTTTTAGTAGCTATATTGTTCTCTTGACCTTATTTTCTTTACTGTTTCTTCCACAATTTTTTTTCCTGTAAGTTCTATTATTAAATCAAGTGACCTGGCCATCTTGTTTTGTACACTTAGTTTGATGTTCATCTGTAGTACTATTTACATTTTTTACTAGATTTATTCTAATGTTATAGCTCCCCAAGATTTTATGAGTTTTTCATTCAGTCACCCTAAACTGGGACTCTTCACATATCATTAAACAATGAACATAACTGTTAAGACTACCAAATATATTTTCATCCAGTTCATTGGGGAAAAAAAAAGGCCTAAGAAGACAGGTTGACATCAAAGTTCTCTTCCATGACAAAATTGATGATAAACTCCCCTAATTGAACCATCAGCAAGGCCATAGTTCTTTCTCATTTCTACAGAAATATAATTTACTTTCAGACTGTCTTCCAAACATTCCATCGCACATTTTCATTGTTTAGCAGGCAAATGATACTGCCAGAATGCAAGCTTAGTGTAACATAAGTTATTAGTGAACCAGAACCCCTTTTAGGATAGGCCTGACACTCCTTAGTAGTTCATTAACTATTCTTCTAGTCTCAATGTCAAGCTTAATTTTTACAATAATCCTTTCACTTCTGATCATTGGAATACCAGTTACCAGTTATTCATCTTCTATCCCCCCTTCTAAAAGTTAATCTCCAAAAATTACTTATACATTTCAATAGTCTTCAAATTAAATATATATATATATATATATATATATATATATATATATATATATGGACCAAGCCTTTGAATGCATTCATATGTCATCATCTCTTATTTTGTTTAATTTGGCCTTCAATTCATGGTTGGTTCCACTTTTTAAAAGACCTCAATCTCTTGAAAAAACGATGACACTTGGGCTGACAAGAGGACACTAAAATAAGATAAGAGGACAAGTGCTTTCTTTACCAGCAAAATGGTTAAATTATGTTGAATCTGTAGGACTGAAAATCAGTCATGATTTCACATAGAGTAAATCAATGTTAACTAGAATCTATTGTCCACTAGAATATTTTATTTTTTTGTTGAATAAATGGTCATTTCCTGTGATATAGCCTGACTCATCATAAAACCCCGTATGACTTGTGAAACTCAACTTTACATATTGACTAATAAACAATACTTCTTCTTACTCTTGAAGATCATGGATTATTATTATTCAACTTAAGTTTTCTGAAATGCTGGAAAGTGACGAGGTAAAAGAACATTAATGGATCATACTAAAGTTAAAAAAGAGAGACTATCCACCATGTTTTGAGGCCAACACGACACAGTCTTTGGCCCATGGAGACAGAAAACAACAGATGTATTTTTCAAGAGTACACCAAAAACTTCACATTTTGCTTTCCTCATTGGAATTAGGTTTTCAAGTTACTCTTTCTTCATTCCTAGTGAATGGATGCTGAATTCAGATTTATAAATTTTCATTTTGAAGAATCTTTGCCATGCAGGTACGGGTAGAAATGGGAAAACTTTTTAAAGGAAAGGTCAGCAGCTAGTATGTCTTTGTAGTAGAAATATAAAAGCTATGCTCTGAGAGGTATATCATTACATACTGTTCTAAAGTAAAATAATTTACGTTGAATTTGGGGGGTGATGCAATAGACCTTAAGAGAATATCTAAGGTAAATATATGTGGGATTCATTGTTAAGCATTATAGGAAGATGCGCCTAAACAATCAGAAAGTTCACTGCATATGCCTTATAAATAATAATGCTTAAAACAAAGCAATGAGTGATATATTTTACAGAGAGTCATTATTTTATGAAAATAAATGTGTATTTTTTTAATTTGTAAGAGTAACTGATACACATTACAAAAAAATGAGACTATACAAAACACTGAAAAATAGCATTAGAAAGTGTGTAACATCTTTTATTCTTCTTTATTACTTTATTCTCTAAAAGGGAACACCATTAGAAAAACTTCTCTCTCCTTCCATCCTTAAAAGATTTATCGTTAGTGTTTTTCTTATGAGGTAAAGGGTTTAAATCATTTGGGGTATAACTGATTATTTATCCTGAATATTGAGGCGCACACAAGTGATGTTCTTGACATCAAAGAGAAAGAAAATCAGAATATTTGGAAACTTCGCAGGGCTGACTATATGCATTTGATGAGGTGTTTTTTTTTTCTCATAATTCCCCACTTCTTTTCATTGTATTGAAACTAAAAGAGGTTTTTAAATAATATAAACTTTAACTCCCACATAACCACGTCTAAAATTATTATTTCATTTTATGAGCATAGAGTAAAAGTAATTCCTTGCAGTCGTCACAAAGACAAAGTCATGGAATGACTACCATGTCAAGACAGAAAACAGTTTCATCACATCCCCTCCCCAAACAAACAAATAAACAAACAAAAACAAAAAACAAAAAATCCCAAACTCCTTCGTGCTAATCCTTTGTGGTTTATACCTCGCTTCCTCAACTTGGAAATTTCTGTCCTTATACTTTTGCCTTTTTTTTTTAGAATGCCAAACAATGGAGTCATACAGCATATAGGCGTTTGATTCTAGGATTCTTTCACTTAGTATAACGCATTTGAGATTAATCCATGTTGTTGCATATATCAGTAGTTTGTTCCTTATTCTTATTGAACGGTATTCCATTTTGTGAATGTGGCAGTGGTTTAACCATTTATCCATTGAAGCCAGTATATGTTGTTTTTGGAAATTATATGTAGAGCTACCATGAATATTCATTATGAGCTTTTGTGTAAATGCAAATTTTCATTTCTCTTGGGGAAATACCTAGAAGTGGGACCATTGGCTCCGATGATGTACATGTTTAACTTTACAAAAAAAAAAAAAAAGTGAAATATTTTCCAAAATGGTTGTAACATCTTTCATCCCAGCCAGCAATGCATGACATTTCCAGGTTTCGCCATCTTTGGTATTGTGTGTGTATATATATATATATATATATATATATATATATATTATATATATATATATATATATATATATTGTATATATATATAGGCATCGTAAAATGTGTGCAGTTATGGTAATAATTTGCATGTTTTCAATGACTAATGATGTCAAGCCTCATTGCATGTGCTTATTTGCCATCTGTATATCTTCTTTGGTGAGGTGTCTGTTCAAATATTTTGCCCAGCTTTTCAAGGCGGTTAAATTTTAAAAAGTTCTTTAACTGTTCGGGTTATAAGTCGTTTATCCAATGTGATTATCAAATATATTCTTTCAGTCTGTGGCTTTTCATTTCCTTCTCTTAACGGTGTCTTTCACAGACCAAATTTTTTGTTTGTTTTAATTTTTGAAGTCTAAATAATCATTTTTTTTTTCTTCGTGAATCATGCTTTGGTGATAGAAGCTTAAAACTGTTGTTGAACCTAAGCCGAAGATTTTCTCCTGTGTTCTAATAACAGTTTTATAGTTTACATTTTACACTTAAGTCAATGATCTATTTTGAGTTGATTTTATATAAGGTGTTAGACATAGATGGAAGCTCAATTTCTTGAATATGGATGTCTAGTGGCTTCAGCACCATTTGTTGAAAATTATCCCTTATTCAGGGAATTGCTTTTGTTTCTTCCTTAGAAATCAATTAACCATTTTCACGTGGGTCTATTCCTGGGCTTTTGACTTTGTTCCATTGAGCTATGAATCTATTTGTCCACCAATATCGTAGTGTCTTTGTGATTGAAGTTCTATACCAAATCTTGAAATCAGGTAGTATGAGTCCTCCAACTTATGTGTCATTTTAGTATTGGGACAAATTATGCATTGGACACCTATAAAAATTAAAAGCCTCATGCTATAGTAAACATCTCTCTGACTCTGTGTCTGACTGTGTTTCTCTCTCTCTCTCTTTTTTTTCTAAGAATGAAAAGACACTTTATACATCTTTTTAAAGTGATTTTTTAATGTTTATTTATTTTTGAGAGAGACAGAGACAGAGCGTGAGCAGGGGAAGGGCAGAGAGAGAGGGAGACACAGAATCAGAAGCAGGCTCCAGGCTCCAAGCTGTCAGCACAGAGTCCGACACGGGGCTCAAACCCACGAACCATGAGATCATGTCCTGAACTGAAGTCTGGCACTTAACTGACTGAGCCACCCAGGTGTCCCTGGGACATTTTATTTTTAACTCTGAATTGTGCTTCCCCTCACAGAGATCCAGATCTAGGAGGCCATTATGTGTTTTTAAATCAAAGTCTGGCATAGGAATGCAAGCTGGTGCAGCCACTCTGGAAAACAGTATGGAGGTTCCTCAAAAAACTAAAAATAGAACTACCCTACGACCCAGCAATTGCACTACTAGGCATTTATCCAAGGGATACAGGTGTGCTGTTTCGAAGGGACACATGCATCCCCATGTTTATAGCAGCACTTTCAACAATAGCCAAAGTATGGAAACAGCCCAAATGTCCATCGATGGATGAATGGATAAAGAAGATGGGGCATATATGTACAATGGAGTATTACTCAGCAATCAAAAAGAATGAAATCTTGCCTTTCACAACTACGTGGATGGAACTGGAGGGTATTATGCTAAGCGAAATTAGTCAGAGAAAGACAAATATCATATGACTTCACTCATATGGGTACTTTAAGGTACAAAAAAGATTAATATAAGGGAAGAGAAGTAAAAATAATATGAAAACAGGGAGGGGGACAAAACAGAAGAGACTCATAAATATGGAGGACAAACTGAAGGTTATGGGAGGGGCTGTGGGAGGGGGAATGGGCTAAATGGGGAAGGGGCCCTAAGGAATCTACTCCTGAAATCATTGTTGCACTATATGCTAACTAATTTGGATGTAAATTTTAAAAAAATAATAAAACAAACAAAAAATAATAAAATTTAAAAGAATAAAAACAAAAAAAAGTCAAAGTCTGGCAGATGCTGTTAACCTTCTTCTTTTCTGTGTCTAATCCATAAAAATATTAATCTTGTTACTGGGGACACCAATGTCTTTTGGGCTTCTAATTTTCTTTTCTTTTCTTTTCTTTTCTTTTCTTTTCTTTTCTTTTCTCTTTTCTTTTCTTTTCTTTCCTTTTCTTTTCTTTTTTCTTTTCTTTCTTTTCTTTTTAATTTACAACTGATACTCATTTAGTGTAGAAGAGGAAGGTAAGTGCCTCATACTTTGGGGCTGTGTCTACCACATTTCTCATTTTATGCAAATTCTTCTTTGATGGTTATGTTTTATAGAAACAGGTACATTATAAATGCCGGTGAAAAGGCAGTTCTTTGCATACAACTATTTTCCCATATCTCAAATTCACCTATAATACAAAAGTTAGAATTGCTTTTTCTTTTTTTAATGTTTATTTATTTTTGACAGAGAGAGAGACAGAGCATAAGGTGGGAGGGAGAGAGAGAGAGGGAGACACAGAATCTGAGGCAGTCTCCAGGCTCTGAGCTGTCAGCACAGAGCCCAACGCGGGACTCGAACTCACAAACTGTGAGATCATGACCTGAGCCGAAGTCGGACGTTCAACCAACTGAGCCACCCAGGCGCCCCTAGAATTGCTTTTTCAAAATATCTTTAAGCTTTTTAGAATTAATTAACAATGATTAATTTATTAATCCTGATTGTTTATTAATCGTAATTGCTTGAGTAGCCATTTTACCACACTCTACAAAAGTAAGTGCAAAGAATTTTATTTTATTAATCTTTATTTATTTTTGAGAGACAGAGAGAAAGAGTGAGCAGGGGACGGGTAGAGAGAGAGGGAGACACAGAATCCAAAGCAGGCTTCAGGCTCTGAGCTGTCAGCACAGATCCAGACGTGGGGCCTGAACCCGTGAACTGCGAGATCCTGACCTGAGCCAAAGTCGGACACTAAACCAACTGAGCTACCCAGGAGCCCAGTGCAAAGAATTTTTTAAAACTTTACTATGGTAACATTTAACATGAGATCTACCCTTTTAACAAATTTTTATTTGTATGGTACATTATTGTTGATTCTAAGTATAATGTTGTACAACAGATTTCTAGAGTTCTGTCATTTTTCTTGTCTGAAACTTAATATCTGTTGCTTAGTAATTCCCTGTTTCCCTCACCTCAGGTGCTGGTGACCACCATTCCATTATATAATTCTATGAATTTGACTATTTAGTCACTTCATATGAGTGGAATCATGCAATATTTGTGTCTGTGACTGACTTATTTCATTTAGCATAAGGTTCTCAAAGTTCATCCATGTTGTTTATTGAAGAAAGTCTTTCTTTTCTTTTTTAATATTTATTTATTTTCAGACAGATACAGAGCATGAGCAAGGGAGGGGCAGAAAGAGAGGGAGACACAGAATCCGGAGTCTCTGAGCTGTCAGCACAGAGCCTGACGCAGGGCTCGAACTCAGGGATTGGGAGATCATGACCTGAGCAGAAGTTGGACACTCAACCGACTGAGCCACTCAGGAGCCCCAAATATCCTTCTTTTCTTACTGCTGAATAGTATTCCATTGTATGCGTTTACCATATTTTCTTTATCCATTCATCAACTAATGGATATTTAGTTTGTTACATATTTGACTTTTGTAAATAGTGCAGCAATGAACATTGGAGTGTTAATATCTCTTTAAAATCTGATTTCAATTCTTTTGGATAAAAGCCCATAAGTGGGATTCCTGGACCATATGAGAGCTCTATTTTTAATGTTTTGAGGAATCTCCATACTGTTTGCACAGTGGCTACATCATTCTACATTCCCATCAACACTGTATAAGGATTCCAATTTCTACACAACCTCATCAACATGTGTTGTTTTTTTCAATTTTTTTAAATGTTTTATTTATTTTTTAATTTTTTTTTTTTTTTTTTTTTTTGCTAATAAACATCAAAGGTGGCTGTGAGGTGTAAGATAATATTTCATTGTGGTCTTGATTTGCATTTCCCTGATAATTAATGATGTGGGGAATTTTTTTCATATATGTGTTGACCAAGTGTATGTCTTCTTTGGAGAAATGTTTACTGAAGACTTCAGTCCATTTTTAATCAAGTTATGAGTTTTGGTTTTGGTTTTTGGTTTTGGTTTTGGTTTTCATATTCAATTGTAGGTGCTCCTTCTATATTTTGAGATTAATTCTGCATTAGTTAGGGTTCCCTAGAGAAATAGAATGAATGGGAAATAGATGGATGGATAGATGATAGATAGATAGATAGATAGATAGATAGATAGATAAGATATATTATTATGAGGAACTGACTGAGAATTCTCATGTTCTGCCATCTGTAAGCCAGAGACCCAGGGATCCAGTGGTGCAATTCCAGTCCAGGTTCAAAGGAAGGCCTGAAAACTGGGAAGCCAATCATGTAAACTGCAGTCTAACAACTGACAACCAATGTGTCAGCTCAAACAAGCAAGCAGGAAGCAAAAAGGTGGATTTCTTCTTCCCTGCCTTTTTTGTTCTATTCGGGACCTTAAAGGATTGAATAGCACCCACCCACATTAGGGAGGACCATCTACTTTATGAAACCACTAAATCAAATGCTAATCTCATCAAGAAACACCTTTACAGACACACAAAAAATAGTGCTTAACCTGGGCATCCTTGACCTAGTTAAGTTGACACGTAAAGTTAACCATCATAAGTACACCTGTTCAATTTGGCAATTATATGCCATTGTCTTTAACCAAATTTAATTTTTAAATAAACACAGGGGCACCTAGGTGGCTTCGGTTGATCTTCAGCTCAGGTCACAATTTCACAGTCCGTGCTGACAGCTCAGAACCTGGAGCCTGCTTCGGATTCTGTGTCTCCCTCTCTCTGCCCCTCCCCTGCTTGTGCTCTGTCTCTCTCTCTCAAAAATAAATAAACACTAAAAAGAATTTTAATAAACACAATAACAAGGTGATTATCCTTTTTAACATGATACAACTATCCTATGGACAACTAAAAACATACTAACCCTTTCCACAGAAGAGGATGTATAGTCCTTGAGTAATGTTTACTCTTCTCCTTGACATCACATAATTGATGTATCTGATACATATTAATGTATCCGATGTTTGATAGAATTCACCAATGAATAAACCCATGTGCTCCTGGTGCTTTCTGTGTTGCCAAGTTATTAATCATTGATTCAATTTCTCTAATGGACATAGATCTATTCAGCTTGTCTATTTCTTCTTATGTGAGTTTTGGCAGATTGTGTGAAAGTCAAAGAATTTATCCATTGTATTTAGGTTACCAAATTTGTGGGCATAGAGTTGTTCATGGTATTCCTTTATTTTCTTTTTAATGTCCACAGTATCTGGAGTGATGTCCTCTCTTTGATTTCTATTAACAATTTGTAGCATCTTCCTTTTTTCCTTAATTAGCCTCATTAAAAGCTTACTGATGTACAGTGCCTGTTTGTTTGTTTGTTTGTTTGTTTGTTTTTTCCACTCTCAAAAGTCAAGTAATATCTGAACAGATTATCTCTTTCCAGAACACTTCCCTGCTTCCAGGTCCCAGACAAAGATATCTCAACTGCTCAAAATGTCAATATACTAAAGCATAGTGTCTTACCCAGCTCAAGCTGCTCTAACAAAATACTGTAGTGGCTTAAAAATATACATTTATTTCTCACAATTCTGGAACCTGGGAAGTCCAAGATCAATGTGCTGACAGATTTGGCACCTGATGAGAGCCCTTTTCTTGGCTTGCTTTCTTCTTGCTATAGTTGTACATGAAGGAGAGAGAGTGAGCTCTGGTCTCTCCTTCTTATAAAGACACTAATATCATCACTAGATGATGATGATCTCACGATCTCATCTAAACATAATTATTTCCCAGAGGTCCCACCTTCAAATTCCATCACTTGAAGGTGAAGTTTCAACATATGAATTTGAGGGAGGGCAAATTCTATAACTTTCTACCCTAGGCCTTCAAAATTTATGTCCTCACATGCAAAATGCACTCAGTCCATCTCAACAGCCCCCCAAATCTTATCTCATTCTAGAATCAACTCTAAAGTCTAAAATCCAAAGTCTTATCTAAGTATCATCTATATCAGATATGGGTGGACCCTGACATATGTTTTATGTTGAGGGAAAGTTTCTCTTCAGCTTTGAACCTGTGAAAGCAAGTAAGTTATATGCTTCCAAAATGTATTGAGACAGGTATAGGAGAGATATTCCCCTCTTTAAAAGAGAGAGATCAGAAGGAAGAAAGGGGTTATGAGTCCCAAACGCAGCAAGGCAAATACCACTAGATCTGAATGCCTGAGAATATTCCCCCTTGGTTGGATGCTCTGCCTTATGGGGCAGTGGACCCACTCTCAGGGTTCATTAGAGCTGCCCCAGTGGCTCCTTCAGGCATAGATCTTACCCTCCGGACATGGACCTCACCTCCCAGCCTCTGGGTGTTTCCTGTGTGACCTGCTGGGGCTGAGGCCTTCTGTTTGACATTGAGGAGGCAGCCCTAAGGATTTCTGAATCATCTTTGGCGTCCTTCTTCCTTGATCTTGAAGAACAGTGAACAATTGCGGTCAACTAGTCACATGGTCTGGGTCTCTAAGAGCTAAGAAATACGGCAGCCTTCCTTCATGTTGTTCTGTCTCTGTCCCCTTCAGTTCAGATCAGCAGTGTTTCTGCTGGGGTAGCTAGTTAGGGATACATTGAGAAGTTTCCCTATCTTTAAATTCTGGTTCCTAGTTGTGTGACCTTAAATGAATGATTTCTCTGTCTGCATTGTACTAGCTTTAAATCAATCAATCAATCAATCAATCAATAAAGCACACGTTCTAAATCCATTATGAGTCGCAAATACATTAATGCACATGAAACTCCTAAACAGGGCTTGGCTCTTTATTTTAAAGAATTCAGTATATGTAGGCTCACGTATGATTCATTTAAAATTATTACTGTGCATGGTTATTAGGAGCAACAGCACGCAGGGAGAATTCATAAAATCATAATCTTGCTTTTTTATATTAATATAAAAAAATCTAGCTTACCCTTTTCAAGAGCTACTTAGTATTTTCAAGAGCTACTTAATTCATTATACAGTTTCATCAAGGTTGATTTCACAAGTCCTGTTCTGATAAACAATTAGATTTTTCTTTGTTTGTTTTTAATTTCCAACTTTAAAATAAAATTTAACGTTAAAAGCATTTCAAAACCGCATGTACCTTCGCAGAGGCCCTTGTGTATATTTCTAGGTTAATTACCATGAAGCTTAATTGTTGAATCGATAGGCAATAGCACAGAAAATGCCAAATTACCTTCTAAAAATATTGTACCAAGAACACACTAGCTACACCAGTTTGTCAGTGCATGTGAAGGGATTTACAACAATATAAAGATTACTTCAAACTGAAGACATTTGAGATACAGCAGATGCAGAAAGAAACATTCTGGGAGCTTCTTTTTTCAGACTAAAAGCAGAGGCTTCTCCAGTGAAGCAGGCATAAATCCGGTTTGTTTGTTTTCGGGGAGCTTCTGGAGGGGAGGGAAACTGACCATTAGCACAGGGATGGGAAGTTTCATAAACAAACATTACCACAAACCATCCTACCTTCCATTTGGTCCCCTGAAAGCCCATTTGTCTCCTCTCACAGCTCATTTACATCCCAGAGTAGCCCTATCCTGCCCCTTTCCTCTATCAAATTGGTATATAATCTTTATCCCTGGCTGTTCCCGCAGCCTCTTCATTTGATGTTCCCACATGCATAATCAGCTTTTCTCTCTGCATCTATTGTCAGACCTAAGTTAGTAGAGGGATTTTTTTTTCCCCTCCCAGCATGTGTATTGGAGGCAGGGCGGCCAAATTTAGCAAATAAACATGATAACAGATGTAACATGTAATAAACATGCAACAGATATCAAACAAATAAGATAAACAGCATTTTTTTCTGAGGAAAAACATGACCTACACAATGGTTGAAATACGCTTGCAGTGAAAATTAAAAAAAAAAAAAAAGATTGGTTATTTACGTAAAATTCAAATTAATTTCACTACGTATTGTATGTTTGAGGCCTGATTTGAAGGGCATCAGAAATCCAGTCTTCTAGGAAAAGTATTAATGAATAGTAAACAACCAAAGTTGTCTTTCTCAGGGCAGTAAATGTACTGGAAAATAGAAGATTATGATGACAAAGTAAGTTTTCATTTACAAGGATGTTTTTTATTTTAATTCGACAACTATTAATTAGGAATTATGAGTGAAGTCAATGTGTCCATGTAGTGGATTTTGTTCATTTTCGTTGTATCAGAGCAGTAGGTGGTATTTGCAGGAAGCCGGGATCAGGCTGCCCTTCACACGGGTAAGAATCAGAACAAACACACATACTTCACTTCCTTGTGACTCTTTTCTACTCTCACTTCCCTGGAAACCTCCGAATCCCCTAACAGTGTTGATATCCTTGACAACAATTACCGGACGGTAGGGTCTCAATAACTTAACAAACTCTTTTTATTTCTTTCTTTAAAAAAAAAAAAATTTTATGTTTCATTTATTTTTGAGAGTAAGAGAGACACAGCACGAACAGGGGAGGGGCAGAGAGCGAGGGAGACAGGATCTGAAACAGGATCCAGGCTCAGAAGCCTCAGCACAGAGCCCAACAGGTGGCTTGAACTCACAGGCCATGAGATCGTGACCTGTGCCGAAGTCAGACGCTTAACCCACTGAGGAAATTATTTTTCTCTTCTAACATTTATGACCAAGATGAGTCAACTCTGCTTTGTACTTTGATTTCTATCTATTTACTTTTTCTTTTAGAATATGAATATTACCAGATTTTACAAGAGAATAGTCCTGATGAGATAGTTAAAAGATTACATAGAAGAAGAACCTCTTAAACATTTCAGAACAAAATGTTACCACTTGTGAACTGGAATGACCAATATTTGTAAAGGGGATAGGCCATGTGACAGGGGTATTGAAATTAAATCCCTAAAAGCATGAAAAACAAACATTGTCATTCTTTTTTGATGTGTAAGATACCACAAAGCTAGATGACTGCCAAACTTAAAAGTCTTGGAATCACGAAGTTTAGTGTGTTTAAAGATAAACTGATGCATATTAAAAATTTTAAGTTTATTTGAGAAAAAATCCATTCCAATTGGAAAGCATCCCATCTAGCAGATAGAAAGGAGCTCCAAAAGGTATAAAAGTGAAAGACTCTCATAGGCAGAAGGGCACAAGGAAGTTATACTAGTATATGGTTACTGCAAGGTTAATTTCCTTTACGGGATGAAAATATCAGGCAGATTATCCAGCTAGTGCTGTTCAGGCAATTCTTGATCATCTGGGAGAGCCATTTTAGTCTTGGTTTGATGGTATGTGGCTTAGCATAAGTGACTCCATTTTGAGCCTGTTACCTTGTTTTTTAACAGTTGTGACATGAAGGATACTATCTAATCTGATACAATTGTTCAGTTCACAGGGAATGGAAGATCCACATAAAGTCTTGACAAATGGAGATCTCTAAATGTTGAGCAACCTAAAACCTCCCATCTGGGTAATCACAAGGCTTGTTCTATCCACTTTAGTATGAAAAAGGCATATTGCCACTTATAGGTTGTTTGTTTGTTTACCTGAGTGGGAAATCTACTGTATTACAAAGAGGTAACAAAAGCCTGAGTTATCTAGAACATGAAAGTGTTCTACTGTTACCTCCTTGTTTGTAAAGACCCAGATTTCCTTTGACAAATTCTGACTGAGTCCCTTGTAACTTCAAACAAAATCAGAAACGGGTAAGATCAATGGCCTTTTTGGCCAGCAAATGTTACTTTTACAATAAAATAGTTCAGCAATAAAAATATAAAAGTAAATCTTGCAAAGATTAGCATGCTCATCAGCTTGCAAAAGATTAGCATATTTTGCAAACTATTTTAGTAGAATTTATTTTTATTATTTAACTTTCATCTTCAAAAACTAGTTTTCTATTAAATATTTCAATAAATTTCTCACCACTTAAAATAATTAGCCTAACACATATATCAAGAATTAAAACAAAAGTAAGTATGCTTCTGTTTCCTTTTAGAGAATATTGTCAAAATATTTACAGATATTTCCTTGTGGAGTTCATATAATTAATGACATCATTTTATGGGAAAATCAACTAAAAAACAATAGGAAGGATTGTGTGTTTTACAATGTATTTGAAGTTCCTGAAATTCAAATAAAATGGTTTGTGATTACCTGAAGTCCAAAACCCAACTGGGGATCATTGTTCTAAGTATAATTTTAAATTTTAAGATAAAGCCATTCAACATCAGTGAAAAAAAAATTTACAGTGGTTCCACGTCACCTATATATGTAACAAATAACAGATTTAAACACTTTAAGTGCTCATATAAACCAACGACAGAATCCCCTAGGAAAAATATTCTGTAAATGATACAGTGTGACTATACCTCTAGTCCCCAAGGACAGGAAAGAGGATGACTTTAGAAGTTCTATGCTTGCCTCGTATCTGTAAGTTAGATTAGGGGAGAAGTTGAGAGAAGACAGACTTCAGATGTTAATTTTCTTGGTAAATGTTTGTTCCCTTCAGATTCTGCTGTGAATAAAGACAAGTCATTTTCAGAGGGAACTTTAAGAAGCACAGTGTGAAGGCTTTTTGTTGATGAACTTAGAGAGTGGCATTGTTTTGGTTAGTTTTATCTTTGAACTATTTTTCTTTAAATTATTCAAAAGAATAGGGGCATCTGGGTGGCTCAGTCGGTTAAGGGTCTGACTTCGGCTCAGGTCATGATCTCGCGGTCCATGAGTTCCAGCCCAGCGTCAGGCTCTGTGCTGACAGCTCAGAGCCTGGAGCCTGCTTCAGATTCTATGTCTCTATCTCTCTCTGCCCCTCCCCTGCTCTCACTCTGTTTCTCTCTTTCTCAAAAATAAATAAATGTTAAAAAAGTTATTCAAAAAAATAATACATCTTATATATTACGACAAACAATTGTGCATTATATATACACACAGTTGACACTTGAACAGTGCAGGAGTTATGGGTGCTGACCTCCCACACAGTCAGATATCTACAGGTGGCTTTCGACTTCCCCAAAACTTAACCACTAATAGCCTACTGTTGACCACAAGCCTTACGGATAACATATATAGGCAATGAACACATATGTATGCGTTATAAACTATATCCTTGCATTAAAGTGGAGATAAGAAAATGTTATTAATAAAGTCATAAGGAGGAGAGAACATGTTTCGAGTATCACTCTGTAAAAACTATGCACAAATGTGAACCTGTACAGTTCAAGTCCTTGTTGTTCAAAAGTAAATGGTACAATCATTCAAAAATGCACATCAGTTTCTAGTAAAATTGAAGAAGATGGGAAGGTAGATTTAGAAGGACACCTGTTGTCATTAGTTTGTATGTTTTTACTGAACATGTGACCATCTTACTTTGTAACTGAAACATTTTACTAACAGGCTTTCATTTCTTCTCCTCCACCACTTTTGAAATTTGAAAAAGAACCTAATTCTTCCCAAATTATGCCTTTAAAAATGTTTGTATTAATTTTTTTAATGTTTACTTAATTTTGAGAGAGAGACTGTGAGCAAGGGAAGGGCAAAGGAGAGGGAGACACAAAATCCAAGGCAGGCTCCAGGTTCTGAGCTGTCAGCACAGAGCCTGGTGCCGGGCTCGAATTCACGAATCGTGAGATCATGACCTGAGCCAAAGTCAGATGCTTAGCCAACTGAGCCACCCACCTAAAAATGTTTTACAATAACTCTATGATAATTCTAGAAAATAGCTTAACTCTCTTAATGTCATTTTCTCAATAATTGTTTTTCAAGTAATTTCAGACTTTTAAATACATTTAGCAAATATGAAATCTATAGTGATAAAGAGCAGGATTAAAGAAACGAGATGTCTCAATATTTTCAAAATATCCACCACAACAAAAACTATTCTTATCAGAGTAAAAAACACAATAGGATATCTTTTCAAAGGACATACTAGAAATTTCAGAATAAATTTAGAGGGAAAAAAATCCCCCCAAAAGAATGTAGAGTAATATTTTAAACTTTGAAGCTCATTTTTGACTAGTAATTTCTGAAAAACAATGATATATTTTGACTTTCAAAGGTGATATAAAAATATACTCCCAAGAGGTGTTGAGCTGTGGCTTAAGCATGACTCAGCCTTCAGGAATCTGGTGGAGAAACGTTGTAAAATGATGATTTTCGTGCCAATAAATTTGTTGGGAAAGTGACTATGTCATTTTCTTTTATGCAAATAAACCAATCAGAAATATGATAACTTAGACAACCCTGTCAGTTAGGAAAATTGATGCAGTCAAAAGCCAACAGTGGGAAGATGTTGCCTTACATTGGCTTGTGCTTGTCCAGGTGTGCAACGTCAATGCTATTTTAAATAATGTAAGGGCTGTGTTTTGCTCCCAGATTTGTCCTTGACATGCTTGTGTTGAATTTCGAGACTCTAAAGACCAGAGTTTGGAAAACAAAAAGTTACTTTGAGAATGATCTTGAATTTTAAAGGCTAAAATGTCTCAACGCTGCTCAGGTTTACTGAGAGTCTGTTAGAACTATTTTGTCAACCATGCCCTGAACTACAGAGGGATCAGGGGTGTGATATCTCTGGCTATTTTGGTCTGCTACCTGCCTACCCACCCCTAAGCATGGCACAACAGTAACATCCTACAAGAATCAGGCCGTTAGCATCCCTGTCTTGTCCATAGCCTTTGGCTTTAGGAACTATCTCCCCCCAAGGAAACAAATATAACAATAAAGCCAGCCAAACATTTTTTTTGGCTTTCCAGTGCAATAAAAGTTATGTCTACCCTATGCTATAAGCTATTAGGTGTGCAGCAACATTATGTCTTAAATTATATGCCTTAGTTAAAAAGTACTTTATTACAGAGAAATGCTAACCATCACTTGAGCTTTCAGCTAAGGCATAATCTTTTTGCTGGTGGAGGGTTTTGCCTTGATGTTGATGGCTGCTGACTGGTCAGGGTGGTCAGTGCTGAAGACTGGGGTGACAATGGCAATCACTTAAAACAAGGCAACAATAGAGTTTGCTGTATAGATTGACTCTTCCTTTCATGACTGATTTCTCTGTACTATGTAGGGCTGTTCAACAGCATTTTACCCAGTAGAACTTCTTCCAAAATTGCAGTCAACCCTCTCAGAACTTACTGCTGCTTTATCTACTATGGTCAAGTAATATTCTGAATCCTTTGCTGTCATTTCAAAGTCTTCTTCACAGCATCTTTACCAAGAGTAGAACCCATATCAAGAAATACTCTCTTTACTCATCCATAAGAAGCAACTCCATATCTGTTGAAGTTTGATCAAGAGATTACAGCAAGTCAGTCCCATCTTCAGGCTCCGCTTCTAATTTTAGTTCTCTTGCTCTCTGTATTACATCTGCAGTTATTTCCTCCAATGAAAAAGTCATCCATGATGGTTGGAATCAAATTCCTCCCAATTCCTGTTTGTGTTGATAGTTGGACCTCTTCCCATGAATCACATGTGTTTTTAAAGGCATTTAGAATAGTGCATTCTTTCCAGAGGTTTTCGACTGACTTTGCCCACATGCACCAGAGGAATCTTTATGTATGGCAGCTACAGCCTTATGAAATGTATGTCTTAAGTAAGAAGACTTGAAAGCCTAAATCACTCCTTGATCCATGGAATGTAGAAAGGGTATTGTGTTAGCAGACATGAAAACAACATTAATTTCGTCCATCTCCGTCAGAGCTCTGGGGTGACCAGGTGCACTGTCAATGAACCGTAATATTTTGAGAGGATTTTTTTTTTTCCTGAGCAGTAGATCTCCACAGCAGGCTTAAGATATCCAGTAAGCTACGTTGTAATAGATGCACTGTTATCTAGGCTTTGTTGTTCTCTTGATAGAGCACAGGAAGAGTACATTTAGCACAGTTCTTAAGGGCCTTAGGATTTTCAGAATGGTCAATGATCACGGGCTCCAATTTCATTGTCATCAGTTGTATTAGCCCCTAACAAGAGTCAGACTGTCCTTTGAAGCTTTGAAGCCAAGCATTCATTGCCTTATCCTCTCTAGCCATGGAAATCCTAGATGCCATCTGCTTCCAACAGAGGGCTATTTGGTCTGCACTGAAAATTTATTGTTTAGTGCAGCCACCTTCATGAATTATCTTAGCTAGATCTTCTGGATAACTTGCTGCAGCTTCTACATCAGCACTTGCTGCTTCACTTTACAGCTCTGTGTCATAGAGACAGTTCTTTCTTGAAAGCTCATAAACCAACCTCTGCTAGCTTCAAACATCTGCAGCCTCCGCTCCCATCTCAGCCTTCATAGAATTGGAGACCGTTAGGGCCTTGCTCTGGAGGAGGCTGAGGCTTATGGGAATGTTGTGAGTGCTTTGATCTTCTATCTGGGCCACCAAACCTTTCTCCATACCACCGACAAGGCTATTTCATTTAGCATTTGCGTTTGCTAGAATAGCACTTTGAATTTCCTTCAAAAACTTCCCCTTTGCAGTCACACTTGGCTAACTATTTGGCTCAAGGTGAGCCAAACTGAGGGCAAAGTACAAGCTAACACCCCCAGGGGGATATGTGTAACATTCCTCAGGCAATCCTGGAAAGGCAAGAGGAAAACTGATAGTTAACTAATGGAAATCACAGTCATGTCAGACCTGAGTCTCCATCAGTTTGCAACAGTCTTAGTTAAGATTTACAAAAAAAAAAAAAAAAAAGCAATCTTTTTCATAGATCAAATTTCCTGGAGTCCTAACATCACCCTCCCCTCCACAGTGATGTGGGGAACAAAGGCAAGAAGAACATGTAGATAAGAGTAAGTTTCTTTATAACCTGCAGCCCATTGACAAATACTTGAGATAGGCATAGTAAAACATTCCTCCAAGAAACTCTCAATTGCCTTGCCTTAATGTTCATGCCTTACTAGAGGGAAAAATAGCTTTATCTCAACATTAGCAAGGCCTCCAGTATCTTAAGAGTCTTCTTAAGCATATGAAAGTCGTCTTGGAAACCTCCCATTTTCTTACCACCATCACCCCCAACTCCATAATATATAATCAGTCACTCCTCACAACCCCAGTGTACCTCTTTCTGCCCATGGGTCCTGTCTCTGTCCTTTAGTACAATCACCTTTTTGCTCCAAAGACATCTCAAGAATTTCTTCTTCGCCATTGGACCCCAGCATCACTTCAAAATCTCATCAAAGAGACCTTGCTTTCAGCCTATCATAGTTTTCAACATGCTTTCCCTGTTAAGCTTAATGATTTCTAGCTTTGGGTTTAAAGTAAGAGATGAGTGACTTTTCCTTTTACCTGAACACTTAGATTATCAATTGGCCTCATTTCAATACTGTTTTGTCTCCAGGAATAGGGAGGCCCGAAGGGAGGGAGAGACGTGGGAGGACAGCTGTCAGTTGGGTAGTCAGAACATTTATCATTAAGTTCAGCATCTTACATGAGCACGGCTTGTGGAACCCCAAAACAGTTACAATAGTAACATCATTGATCACGGATCACAGATCTCCACAACAAAATATAATAACCTGGATAAAATTTGAGGTATTGTGAGGGTTATCGAAATGTGACCCAGAGATACGAAGTGAGCAACTGCTGTTAGAAAAATGACATTGATAGACTTGCTCAACACAGAGCTTCCACAAGCTTTGATTAGTTAAAAAAATAAATAAATAAATTGCAATCTCTGGAAAGTACAATCAAGTGAAGTGCTATAAAATGAAGTAGGCCTATTCCTCTTCTTGTATTGACCTGAGGTTTCTTCTTCTTCAACGAAATCTGCATGCTGCCTTTCAAAGCGAAAGCTCCCTGGAAATAGGGCTGTGGAAGGTCAAGGTGATATCTAGCCCTCTTGCTGTAACCCACACCAGCTTGGTCTGAATTCCCATAAGATCTTTTCTTATTTATTTTATATTTTTTCTGTGCCGCTTGCTGGGTAAACCATCCACATTTATTACCTTGCTTACTCTTCCTAATTGCTATCATTGTGTTATTATTTGTATTTAAAGTCGAGAAAATTCAGGTAGACGGCCTAACTTTCATGACATCACAAACTAATAAGTAGCATCGCAAAGAGTCAAGCCTTGGTTATTTACACTCTAAAGCTCCTACCATTAGACCCTGTGTGTCACAGAAATGCATTGGCCATCCTGTCTCCAGAACTCACATTCTCATACAAGGAGGCAAATTCAGTGTATGGGGAGTAGAAAATAGGAAGAAAAAATGGAATAAGGAAAGCCGTCAGCAAAGAATGAGAAATGATAGGAATGGGTCAGTTTTTACCAAATTTTTCCAGAATAAACTTTAAGATAAAGGAAAAAGATGAAGACCTCTAAGGGTGAAGGAGGTTTGCCTGAAATTGAATATAACTAGTAAACTATTTCTTTGAGGTTGTGTGTTGATATTAACAGTAGATGGATAGACATGGAGATAAAGATAGAAAGATACAGAAATATAGATGTAAATACATTCTTAAGTATCCAAGTGGATAGTCCACGTTTATCCTGTGGGGTTTTTTTTATACCATATTTGAGTGTATCTGCAAAACCCTTAGATGATTAAGTCAACATTAAATGGGGATTTGTAGACGTAGGTACATTCCAAACTCTGAGGCTCATTTCTTTTTCTGTGTGCAGTGAGGGATTAGGAACAGATTATTACAAAGGAAACTAGCTCTCAGTTCTGGACTAAGTGATTATACAATCAACCATTGCCATATTAATCTACCAATTGACAGTTGTCAGTGATCAGTTCCAGTGTTCCTAGAACACCTTGGTGAAGAATCACACATGAGAGTCGAAATGGAGTTGCTGACATTGAAGCCTGACTTAGGACAAACTCACTCTGAGGTTTCTCGACATTTTCCTTGGGCCTATTTAAGCAATGTTAGCTTTTATTTTATTATTTTTTTAAAGTTTATTTATTTGTTTTGAGAGGGGGAAGGGGAAGAGAAAGAGGAAAAGAGAGAATCCCAAGCAGTCTCCTCACTATCAGTGCAGAGCCTGACTTGGGACTCGAACTCAGGAACTGTGAGATCGTGACCTGAGCCAAGATTAAGAGTGGGACGCTTACCAGATGGAGCCACCCAGACACCCCATGCAATGTTAGGTTTTAACTGTAGGGATGGTTAAGGGCTACAGCTGAACCTGGCCTGCCAGAGTGAACTCTGAGGCCAAAGCAGAAGACAAAGATGATGATGAACGATGAATGTAGAATGGAGATAAACACAGGGAGAAAGAGACACAAAGGAATATAACTCTAAGGGATATGGCCCAATTTACATTACAAAGCTTCCCAGGGTTTAGCCTTTGAAATTCATGACAGCTCATTCAGTTATTCTTTTATTCACCTTTTCAACAATTATTTATCAAGTGAGAGGTACCGGGCAATACGCCAGGCATACAGCGTTACACAAAACAAAACTGGTTTCTGCTATCAAAGGCCCTTACACTTTAGTGAGGGAGATGAATGTCAAGAACCGCGACGTGTCTGAGATTTTCCTCTGTTTATAAGCTAACACGGCTTACCAGTTTCATGGATGTTGACAATGGTCAGAGCTTTAGAGTGAAAATAGCCAAGGCTTGACTCTTTGCGATGCTACCTATTAGTCTGTGACGTCATGGAAGTTACTTGGGCCATCTCCCTGAACTTTCCCGACCTTAAATAAAAATAATAACACAACGATAGAGACCTGTGGTCAGAAATGAAAGACCATGTCTCGTAACACTAACAGCATGTGTACCGTTATCCTGAGGCACAGTCGCCACAAGGCAATGGTAAGGGTCCAGATGATGGCTCCGAAACAGTGGCCTGGGCTGCTGGAGAGAACCTTGAAATCACAGAGAACACATTCTTTACATATAAGGTTTCCAGATAAACCACAGGTGCCCAGTTCAATTTGGATGATTGTTAAACAACAGATATCGATTAAGTGTAAATATGTTCCAAATATCGCATGGGACATTCTTCTGCCAAAAAAATTGTTTATCTAAATTCAAATTTAACTGCTTACCTGTAGTTTAATTTAGTAAAGCTGGAGACTCTAGGCCTGGCTGACTTCTGCCTCTATAGGAAGCAATATCTCTGTCTTCCACCCTATGTTACACACATCCTTCTGAACATAGGCAGGAACAAAGTAAATGCTTCTGCTGAAAACATGTTCAGAAACATAAAGGTCCATGGGAAAGCATTTCCCGGGATGTCTGGGTGGCTCAGTCGGTTAAACACTGACTCTCGATTTTGGCTCACGTCATGATCTCATGGTCATGAGATTGAGCCCCGTGTCGGGCTTTGCACTGAGTGGAGCCTGCTTGAGATTCTCTCTCTTCCTCTCCCTTTGTGCCTCTCCCCTCTCTCCCCTGCTCATGCTTGCTCTCTCTCTCTCTCTCTCTCTCTCTCTCAAACATAAAAATAAAAAAAAATGTAAAAAGGGTATTTCCCAATACTGACATTAATCAAATTAAAACAAAGACACAATTCCAGTTTTTGATAAGTTGTATGAAGAAATTTGGAGAGTGCTGTTGAAAGGTAGACCGGACATATCCCAACAGAATACTCTTAGATAACTAAATAGAACCTTAAATTGTACTGTTCTATCCCTCTGATGTGCTCATAGGTCTTTATTAAATCAACTCTCATAGCAATAGTTCCACCTGTCAGGATCATTTATAAAGGATTATTCTTCTTTTACAGTGCAGGGATTACACTCATTTAGTGTTATCTTTCCTAGCAGAATAGGGTTAATGTCTTGTTCAAAGAATGCTTCTTTAAAAAGTTTGATCGGTGTGTTCATTTGATCTTGTTACTTTACTGACTGATTTCAGGAGGACAAATCATATCCTTACTATTGTCAGAGAGAACAGAAAATCTGATCACAATTTCTGCTTTCTCAAATGAACTCGGGTGCTGGAGATCAACCAGAAACTTGGTGCAAAAATGGCCTATTTTGGGTTTGATGCATGAGCTTTTAGTTATCAAATGTGGTATTCTTTTTTTTTTATTTTTTAATGTTTATTTATTTTTGAGAGAGAGACAGAGTACGAGCAGAGGAGGGGCAGAATCCGAAGCAGGCTCCAGGCTCTGAGCTGTCAGCACAGAGCCCAACGTGGGTCTCAAACTCACGAACCACAAGATCAAGACCTGAGCCAAAGCCAGAGGCTCAACTGACTGAGCCACCCAGGTGCCCTTATCAAATGGAATATTCTGGGCTGGCTTGCAAACAAATTTCTGGTCTTGAAAAATGTGATTGTACTACATGGTTATATTTTGAATATCTGCCAAAATATTTTGAATTATGTACTTTGCGCATCAACTGTGTAATAATGGGGTTTGGAGTTCTGCTTGATTCATTCATTGTATTTTTTTTTTATTAATTTTTTGAGCAATTCAAGACCAGTTACATGTGCATTAGATATGACTAAACCACATTTTCTGATGTCCATGAAGATTGTGGGCTAATTTTCCTCATTTACCAGGAATCGACTTCTTTTGTACACTCTACTACCGAGTTGTCTGCAGTTTTGATTCCCCCTCAAAGCTCCCCGCTTTGTGTGGAAGGGAAAGACAGAAGTTCGATACTTGTCAATCCCAGTTACATCTTATGGGGAACTACTCTTCTATACACATGGTTACATTTCCCTCTTTTGTTCGGGAACACATAAGCTTTAGTGATTTTTGAAACTGCACTTTTAAATACACTTTTAGAACACAAACTCCTCATCATTTATAAAGAGGCCATCAGATTTAATGAGGACATTTTCAGTGGAGTAAGAATTGCACATTTTCCTCCTGTTTTCATTGTGCCATTGTGTGTGATGTTGAATTCGCCTAATCAGGCTTGCGTTTCACGAGAACCTTCTCCTCTTCACTGCCTCAGCTTTACTCCTCTCTGTAGTGTGCCTTGTGTTTAAAACACTGCATTGACCCCATGACTATGAAGTTATTTCATAGCTGCTGTCTGAGGTAGCCTCTCATGTCATCAGCTATTGCTGACCTAACGGATTCATATGTTAATACACTTCTTCCAAAAATGTTTACTCCGCAGCAGACCACACAGATAAAAATTATTATTATTATTATTATTTCTCTTAACATCTGTGAAATCTTCCTCTTATTTTTCTTTACTATGTCCAGGCCTTCTCAGATTCCCTGGCTGGCTTCCTCCTGTGCCTGGGCCCAGCCATTAAATGTTGGTGTTAGTTTAGACACATTCTTCAACTCTTCCTTTAACCTATGTATTCTGTCCAAAGATTTCATCCATTCAATGGTATTTGTTCATTCATTTCAATTGTAATTTACGCACAAACTGACTTGCCCATTCGTGTCACCGGGGCAAATCATTCTCCTGATCTACTGATATAAATTTCAAACACTCTACTTACAAACTTCACAGTTATGCAATCTTTCTAAAATGTTTTAAATACTTCCCAAGTCAACTTCGTTGTTTTTTTCCCCTGGTTTTCTGACATTATTAAACATTGTGCCAAATTCCAGTTGCTCAAATTGGAAACTTAGCAACATTCACTGCCATGTTTTCTCACATCATCCCAGTTGATAAGCTCCCACTCCTCTCCTTCCTCCAGGGTTCTCTGCATGCCCCTGGTTTCCCTGGAAGCCTCGGCCAGGAGCCACAGCCCAAGCCCCCCAGATCCTCAGGTGTTATCCTCTGCGAGGCCTCCCGTAGCCCAGCTCAGAAGTCCTCCAAGGACAGATGGAAACTCTTCTCCATATGTGGGAATCCCTTCTCCATGACTTTTCCTCTTTGGGACCCTCTCCCAAAAGGGGAGAAGCAGACCCCTGAATTTGGATTTCTGTGTCCTGTACTTCTTGTCTGGGCTCCATGTCATGGCCTCAGGGAGACAGATGGGGTAGCGAGGAGGCTTACCTAGGGTGATCATGACCTTGTACTTGTTGCTATTTAATGCCTAAAGTAAGTGTCTTATGTATTTTCCCGGGTTCTTTTTTAAAATTTTTATTTGTGAGAGAGAGCATGTGCTTGTGAGTGGGGGAGGGGCAGAGAGAAGGGCGTAGGATCCAAAGAGGGCTCTGTGCTAACAGCAGCAAGTCCGATGAGGGCCTTGAATTCACTAACGGTGAGATCATGACCTGAGCCAAAGTCAGGTGATCAACCAATTTAGCCACCCAGGCACCCCTGTATTTTTCCAGTTTCTATAGTTAATAACGGCAGAAAAAAAGTCTGATTTCAGCTATTCCATTATGATTGGAACAGGTCGAGGCAACTACTTCCAACTTTTCCTTAATAATATGACTTTATCCAAATAAGATGGATCTACTACTATTACTAGATTAATGGATTATAAAAATTATCAATTAATTTTTTATGGAAAATGATTCTATTGATTTACGGCTCTATTCTACCCCAGTCTTTGTACCCAATCCTCCTCTTCTGCCATAACAATTTTAGCTTTTCAATGGTTACTTTACTATTTTGTGTACTATTACTACATTTCCTCTTTTATCCACTGATTTTGCATGGATATAATAGTCTTATGTTTTAAAATTTGCTGTGTAATCTCCATACATGTAGCTCATTCATTTCTAAATATATGGTAAGTACTGAAAGCTTCTCTGAAACTAATCTTGCACATCCTCGTGTTCTCACTCTCTTGAGAACATTCCTCCTGGATCTCTGTTGCCAGGGCTCTAGCACAGAACCTGCGACACAGCTGTCATAGGGGACCTCACCGTGACTTCCCTTCCCACCTCCTCTGCTCTCTCTTGTGCTGGATTTCTTGTCTCCCAGGTCCGAGTCTGTCTTCATGTTTGCCTTCTCTGTCGTCCAAAAGCTTGAGGGTGCATGGGATGTACATTTTTGGAGCCATAACATGTCTGAAAATTCTAGCCTCACTCTTGATTGATAATTGGGAAATAATTTTCCATTAGAATTTTCAAAGAATCGATTCACTGGCTTCCAGCTCCCAGTGCTGGTATCATACTATTTGGTGTCAGTCTAATTTCTCCTTCATCCTAAATTATCTATTTTATCTCTGCACATTTGATAGAATTTTCTCTGAAGATTCCTGGTGTGTGTGTGTGTGTGTGTGTGTGTGTGTGTGTATTTGATATGTATCTTTTTGTATTCATTGGATACTTCCTATCTGGTAACTCATTTCCTTCCGTTTTAGGAAATTTTCCTCTGTTACTGCCTTTTTTTTTTCTTTTTCATTTTGTCCAAGTGTATGAACTTCCAAGTTGATCTAACACTGATCTTTTCCACATATTGTTACCTTTTTACTTTTTCGTTCTACTCCCCACAAAGATATAGCTATATCCCAATCTTACTAATTATTTTTTGGAGAGGAATTTTTAAAAATTTTCCTTAAACTTTATTTATATATTTGTTAGTTCTATTTCTCTCCCCCTTTCTCTCTTTCTTTTAGAGAACTGTATCTCCCTTTGACATTAGCATATTTCTCTAAATGTCTGTGGATCCTTATCTTTTCATTAGTATTTAAGGGGTGAGGTATTTGTAAAGCTGACTGGAAGCTCTGTTTTCTTAGGGTTCACAAACAAAAGTGTGTTGGGATAGATTCAGTCACATGGAGATCCTACCTGTGAATATCTATGGGTATTTATCTATTTATTTTAATAATTTATTCATTTTTAAAATTTACATCCAAGTTAGCATAGAGTGCAACAATGATTTCAGGAGTAAATTTCTTAATGTTCCTTACCCATTTAGCCCATCCCCCCTCCCATAACCCCTCCAGGAACCCTCTGTTTATTTTCCATATTTAAGAGTCTCTTATGTTTTGTCCCCTGTCTGTTTTTATATTATTTTTGCTTCCCTTCCCTTGTGTTCATCTGTTCTGTGTCTTAAAGTCCTCATATGAGTGAAGTCATATGATATTTGTCTTTCCCTGACTAATTTTGCTTAGCATAATACCTTCTAGTTCCATCCACATAGTTGCAAATGGCAAGATTTCATTCTTTTTGATTGCTGAGTAATACTCCATCGTGTGTGTGTGTGTGTGTGTGTGTGTGTGTGTGTGTCACATCTTATTTATCCATTCATCCATCAATGGACATTTGGGCTCTTTCTATACTTTGTCTATTGCTGATAGTGCTGCTGTTTTGACCTGGTCAGTTTCCTCAGAAAAGAACTGTATCTAGTCTTCTACCTGGGATCCTAACACTGGTTGTCGGTCTTCTGGAAGTTGAGAGGGAAACAGAGAGGGAGAGGGTCCCACTTTCAGCCTCCAGACATTGCAGCCTGACAATTTCACTTCTCTACTCAGGCCTTTCTGCTGTCTCTCATTCTAGACTCTCTTCCCTAGTCATTTCAGAAAATGCCTGTAAAATTTAGATGGTAAGTGACGAATTTCAGTTTCATTGGCAATAAGCCATAAAATGAACCAAGATACCCAGATATTTGAATTCATAAATGGAAGAAACAGGAGTTTCTACATGTCAGAGGGATGCATTCTCTCACTTGCTCTCATATGCACTTTCTCTAAAGCAGGCATGGTGTCATGACCACCAGATATCACATGCTGGTATTCTATCAGGCTAGATCCTCACAGAAGAGGGATCTTTTCTCCAGAACTCTTGATGCTCCCAGACGAAGAAAAAATAAAATAAAAGTAAAGGACATATTCACGCTATGTGTCCGTCCTTGCCACTTTGCCTAGGGAAATGGAGTTTTCTGACAGGTCAAGACTCATCTCCTTACTCACCCCTGTGATAGGGTAGAGGGAGACACGGGAGAGAGTTCTCAAATCCCCACCTGCAACCTTTCCTACATACATACTATTTCAAATGTATCCTGCTCACAAAATGAAACTTGTGTGTGTGTGTACACGTGTGTGTGCGCATGTGTGTGTTCCCTCTGGGTGCTAGGCATCCTTTTGTTCCACAGGCCATTTCTTGAGGTCCAGCAACTCAGCTCACAATAAATTGAACTACTACCCCAAACACATGCAGGATGCAGCATAAAAAGAAAACAGGAGGGCTGCAATTAAAGACAAAACAAAGCCAAAATCTAAAAAATAAGTAAATAAATAAATAAAAATGAAACAAAATAACAAAAAGGAAAGCAAGTTGTAAATTGCGGAAAGTCAAATCCACACACAGCTCTCCTCCACAAACATCCCAAACGTACACAACAAAGATTGTTAAGGACTGCCTGGGTGGATCAACGTGTCTTCCCCTAGAACTGGGCTCTAGAAAAGCATTACTTGGGGAATTTTGTGTGCAAGTATCAGAAAACTCCAGTCACACTTAGTGAAAAATATACCCCTCTCCCCACCCTTTGCTAACTTACTAGCACAATCAAAATGTACGATAATCACAGAAATGATTTGATCACAGGCTCTGGTCGGCCTTCTTACAAGCCCACATTGTGTTCAGGCTGTGCTCTCCTGATCTGACAAACTCTCACCATGAGACCACTTGGCCAGGGAGTAAAAGGCTTTCATTTTCTTCAGTCACCACCGTAAATGGCATCCAGCCCGTGTTCCCCTCTTACCTCAGTGCCCTCTAAGCTGGAGGTGACTCTTAGCCCTGTCGCTGAAGGATGGAAGAGGAGAGTAGATCATGGGAGCCTCAGCTGTGCTTTCTAGTCTCTGCTGGCTTTGCTGGTGTTTGAAAAATAATCTGTAATTTGTGACACTGCAAAAGACAAAATAAAAAGCAAACCTTATAAGTATGTACTGTAAGTGTTTTATTACAAAAAGAAATGCAAACATACAGAAAAACAGAGAGAGCATTAAACTCACATTCTCATTAGCTGGACCCCAGAGCTCAATTTGTCACCACACTTACCTATCTGTCATCTATCTATCTATCTATCTATGTATCTATCATCTATTCATTTACTTATTTTTGAGGGGGCAGGAGCACAGGAGTGGAGAGAGAGAGAGAGAGAGAGAGAGAGAATCTTAAGCAGGCTCCATGCCCAGTGCAGAGCCCAATGTGGGGCTCCATCTCATCTTAAAGTGAATAAAAGACATCACATCATTTCATGTCCACATGAAATATCATTTCAAGTATGCATTTCAAGAAACAAAAACAAAATGTACACTTCCTCATATTTATACTGAAAAATGGGTTTCTGAGCGTTGTTTTTTTTTCAAGTTTTTAAAAAACAATTTTAATGTTTATTTATTTCTGAGAGACACAGAGACAAAGACAGAGACAGAGACAAAGCACAAGCAGGGGAGGGACAAAGAGAGAGGGAGACACAGAATCTGAAGGAGGCTCCAGGCTCTGAGCTGTCAGCACAAAGCCTGATGTGGGGCTCGAACTCACAAGGCGTGACATCGTGAGCCACCCAGGTGCCCCTCTGAGGGTTTTTTTAAACCAATCTGACAGTCTGTGTTTTCTTTAAAAATTAAAAATTTCAGGGGCGCCTGGGTGGCTCAGTCGGTTGGGCATCCGACTTCAGCTCGGGTCAGGATCTCGCAGTCTGTGAGTTCGAGCCCCGCGTCGGGCTCTGTGCTGACGGCTCAGAGCCTGGAGCCTGTTTCAGATTCTGTGTCTCCCTCTCTCTCTGCCCCTCCCCTGTTCATGCTCTGTCTCTCTCTGTCCCAAAAATAAATAAACGTTAAAAAAAAACTTTTTAAAAAAATAAAAAAAAATTAAAAATTTCACACCAATTACAATAATGTAGTACAGTATGGTTGGATTTTAATCTATCATCTTGCTTATTGTTTTCTATTTGTCTCATCTGTCCTTTCACCCATTTTTTTTCTCTTTTCTTGCTTTTTGGGCTTAAATTGGTGTTTCTTATACCTCCATTATGTCCAGTATTGTGTTACTATTTATAGATATTTTAAGAATATTTTCTAGAATTTACATTATACCTCTTATGATAATACTCATTCAAAAAATATACATTTCACCTATAGTGAAAGAAACAAACATTATGCTTTTGTTTGTTTCATGTTTTGTTTTATTTTATTTCTACATATGTCTCATACATTTATATTACTACATATACTACAGTTTTTTCTTTAGACACCCAATTATCTTTTCAAATAATAAAAATATTAAACATGTCTTTTACCTGACCCTCATATTTGTAAATCATATCTGTCTGATACATTGCAAACCATTTGTGGAAATGGGGTTTACCTTCTGAATATATATGTTAAAAAGCCTTTTACAGGGGTAGCCTGGGTGGCTCAGTTGGTTGAACGTCTGACTTCAGCTCTGGTCATGATGTCACAGCTCATGAGTTCGAGTCCCACACCAGGCTCTGTAGCCTGTTTCGGATTTCTGTGTGTGTGTCTCTCTCTCCTTCTCCTACTCATGCTCTGTTGCTCTCTCTTTCTCTCTCAAAAATAAATAAACATTTAAAAAAATCTTTAAAAAGCCTCTGATAGCTGAACAAATATTAAAAGAAAATAGGGGTTAGTCAAAGGCTCTGAATAGATATTTCTCCAAGGAAGATATACACATGGTCAATGAGCACTTAAAAGATGCTCAAAGTCATTAGCTATTAGTGAAATGCAAGTCAAAACCAGGAGACACCACTTTCAAGGGTGGTAGGTTGACTATCATAAAAAGATAAAAACAAATGTTAGAGAACATTGCTGGTGAGGGTGTAAAATGTTGCCGCTTCTTTGCAAGGCAGTTTTGCATTTCTGCAAAAGGCTTACAGAGTATTACACTATGACTTAGAAATTCCACTCCTAATGACGTATCCAAGAGAAATGAAAAAACAAACCAACAAACAAAAATCCACATAAAGGTTTGTACGTGAAGGTTCATAGCGGCATTATTTGTAACAGGCAAAAAGTGAAACAACTCAAATGCCCATCCGTTGGTAAATGGATAAAGAGTAGGCAGTATACTCCATACAACAGAGTCCGCTCTGCAACTGACATGAATAAAGCATTGATACACGCGACAGCATAGCTGACCTGAAATATGATTCCTTTTCTATGCGATGGCCCGAGTAGGCAAACCTATACACATAGAAAGCAAATTAATGATCGCCCAGGTCTGGGCTGTGGCAACGGATTGGGGAAAGATGGACCTTGACTGCTAATAAGTGTGAAGATTTGGGGGGAGAATGATGAAAATTTCTGAAATTAGACCATGATTCTGATTGCACGACTGTATATATATACTGAAATGTTCTTGTTATATAGTGAGTCGTATTTTTAAATGGGCACATTTTATATTACGTGAATTATTTCTCTATGGAGTTGTTAGACAAAAGTCTGTTTCATAATGGCACTCAGTGCTCCATCCTGACACGGAACTGAACGCAGTAGGTAGCAATGTATTTAGATGTTTTGTCCTTGCATAACACGGATTTGCAATTATTTAGCTGGAAATAGAGACATCCACATTGTCAGGGATTCCCTTCAAAACAGACAATTTCATGTCCTGCTGTTTGCTTTCCTTACTCACAGTTACTTCTTTCAGATATATACTCTCTTTGTTGCAAAATATAAATCCAATTCAAGTCAGTCTGAAGAAGCTTGGAAATTTATCTGCCTCTGCAACAAAAAACAAGTAGATGTGGCTTTGACCTGTGTTCATTGGCTTTCTCCTTCTTTTTCCTTTCTCCCGGGTAAGATCTGCGCTATTAGAAACCCACATCTCCTAAACTTCTGGCATGACAATAGTAATGGAAAGACTTTTCTACTCAAATGCTCTGGTAAATAAGTTCCTAGCAGGGCTCCATATAGTTACATACCAACTTCTCAATCAGAAATTAAAAGAAAAAAAAATTTAGTGTTTATTTATATTTGAGCAAGGGAGAGAGAGACCAATACAGAGCATGCGCAGGAAAGAGGCAGAGAGAGAGGGAGACACAGAATCTGAAACAGGCTCCAGGCTCGGAGCTGTCAGCACAGAGCCTGATGCGGGGCTGGAACTCACGAACTGCAAGATCATGACCCGAGCCGAAGTCGGGGCTTAACCCACTGAGCCACCCAGGTTCCCCTCAATCAGAAGTTTTAAAAGAGAAGAGAAAAACATATCTTTGTCAGGTGATGAGGTTTGGAAATGCCAATTAATTACATTCCTCTCTCTCCTAATAGTTTGGAATGAATTGAAATGTAAGGTATAGGGAATCTCAAACATAGAGCAAAATATCCCCTTGATTGACAAGTACAGTTAGTTGGAGAATGGGGCTTAGGTGGCCAAGTGGTTTCATATCACTGTCTAGAACAAGTCTCGAATGAATGGGGAAGTCATTTCCATGTGGAAGAGGATTTACACACTTCTCTGAAAAAGGGACCTTTCAGAGAGGCCCAGAAAACCTCCACTAATGAGCACACCAACTATTGTCCATCTTTGGGGAGGAGAGAAGGAGCAAAGAAAATTAAAAATAACTGCCTTTGTACCTGTATCTTTTGAGAAGGGAAGGGAGGTGAGGAGGTTTGGGAAGTTTCCCCTCCCATGTGGAGGAGAAAGAAATAAACCGGTATCTATAAAAGTCACCCTAAGCTATGAGGCATAAAAGCGCAGATGAACATAAACGTGTGCACACAAGACTCTCATTGTGTCTTTTGTTCTTCCTGTACTCACACAGAAAAATGGTGGGCATCGCCAGTGCCTATCCCTTTGGGTGGCTGTTCTGGAGGAAATGTTTGAATCTGGCACAATCAACGAACGCTTGAGCAAAGAGTTTCATTGGCTACATTGATGCTGCTTTGATATGTATTACTGAATCTTACACCCATGACAAGACTTTAATTTGACTAAATCACATAATCATGATGCAGTGGCTAAGTATTATCATAGCACACTACAATAATGCTGATTTAAATGGAATTACGGGGAACCTCAGAATGAAAACTCAAGTATGCTGCAATATTTGAGAAAAGTGATTAACTGGTAATGAGGGCCAATTAAAGATCTCTTTGAATAGTTTAAATGCCTTTGAAATTAAAATACATTTCCCCCTTAAGAAATAACTCGTTCTTTAAATATTATTAATTATAAACTAGCCATTAATTTCAAATGAACAGTAAGTTAGCGATACTATCGTATTCATTATTATTATATCTTCTGATGTCACAAATGTGTTGAAATATTAATAATAGTGATTTTCTCTCTTCTTAAAGCACATAAACTACTAAAGGATTATACAAAATTTGTAAACAGGTAAGAAAAAATAAATTTCATAGGTTTGTCTCTTTCTGGAAAATAAATACATATATTTTAGGTCCCAAATTAATGTCTTAATAAAAAAAATCTTCATGGGTAAAGTGTCTGTGACTTCATACTTTAAAATTTTAAATTATAAATGGTAATACCTATGAGTAATTAAGTATTGAGATGAAGGAAAGTAATAAACATATGCCCTCAGCCAATTCAGTAACTTACAATTTTCACTGTAAGATTAATTCAGTGTCAATTATTCAAAAACCAGTGATTGAAAGAAAAAAGCATTCCCAATTTCATCTCACAAATATTTTTGATGTGAAATTCAATGAAACTTTTTAAATTTGAAAAACTACACAATTATTTAAAATGTGACCTATGAAGTTAAAAAAAAAAAACTACTAAAATTTGCTCAAAAGGCCAATTGGTGACATATGAACACTACAGAAAAATTCTAATTTTCCTGCTCAATTTACATCACTGTTGACTCATTTCTTAAATAATTGATAGATTTCAATCACTGAGGAGGACATATAGACTATTTCCCAGGTATTAAGCACACAAATGAGCTAAATCAGCATCATGGAATCTCAGTACATATAATCTAGTTCTTATCTCAGTTATCAATATGCTGCTTCCTTTTCTCCACTCCTTTCCTTGATTCTTATATTAACTTTTTATTCCTAAGTAGTAATAATAACAGGGTGCTGTATATTCCCCATTTTCATAGTACTTGAAGGTAGTTCCCATAGTTCAGTCATTGGTACCGCACTCCATATAAGAAAAAATATATATAATCTTACAGAACAAGCTGTAAGTTAAGGTCTTAGGGGCTCCCAAACAGACAACTTGAAAGTTGTGGGGTTCAGTCCTTATACTATTCCATATCTGAACCCGCATTCAGTGTTCTTTCCATGTCAAGGCCTGTCTTCCAGTCTTAAATTTGATAGAAACATTGTAACATCTAAACCTTAAAGCACTTGCTTTTCTAGTTTAATCTAAATTCAGCAAATTAACTATAAGAACGACAAGGTAAAATGATGGATATTTTAGATATAATCTCAGCAATGACCAGAAATAGTTGGGGGTTGTTACAGAGGACTGATAATGAGGATGTAAAGATACAATTTCTAGAATTATTCTCAGATACAGAAAAATAGAAAGAGGACTAGTTAAAAAAAAAAAAAAAAAGATTTGAGACCTGAAATAGGTGAAGAGAATTCTAGTAACACGTAGAGGTATTTTGAATGTCTACGAAAGCAGATGGATTAATACCCAGGTTTCTCAGATGATTTGAAAATAAGTTCATGGACATTCTTGAAACCATTTGAGGAAACTTGGTGAAACTTAGAAGTACCACAAGTTTGAAGTTTGACAAATAATTATTACACTTTGAAAAGTTGGATGAAGATTCTGCCTACTGCTGCTGAGTAGCATAATATCGCCTTCCTTTCTAAAGAACACATCATTAAAGTTGAAAGATGATTCCTTAGAGAAGGAGGTGAATATAGACCCACAAAGAACAAATCATGTCAGACTAGGCATTTGTGGACAAGATTTAGAAAAGTGCAAGATCAAAGTGATGGATTAGGAGCTGATTGAAAAACTCAACTCAAAGAGATGATTAATGGATAGATGTCAATGTGTAAAGGTGGTTTCCAGTAGGGTGCCACTGACTTTATCCTTGGCCATGTCCTTTTCAAAATTTTATCAATCATTTGGATAAAAAAATATATATAAAAGGCATGACGAGTAGCAGGAATATACAGCAAATATGTTCAATGACTAAATAATAGAGGACTTAGGTGATTCCTTTAAAAATGAGTGAATACATAATCTTCAAAATATGAAAGAGTAATTATTTTAAATGAGGGGAACAGTAGCCCTGTTCAATTCTATAGTGACCCAAGGATGCCTAGAAGTCTGCATTTCGTTTGTGATGCACGCTTTAAAAAAACAAAACAAATTAAATAGAACACACCGAAAGAAAATCAAAGAAGGAATTAGGCTGTATGAAAATACAGTTTCCATAGTCAGAGATTTTTTTCAGGCAATATTATTGGCTCACAACAGGAGGTATGTTGACTGGTTGGTGATGGTTTATAAGATGGCTTATATTTATTGTGTGCTGATGTGTTGACTGAATGACGAATGGTATCTGGAAGCTCCTGGAAGACAGATTTATATGCTAGCAGCTGATGACTAGAAAAGTCAGTGAACAGATTCAGTAGGCTGCGAGACCCCGTCTATTGTTTATGATCATGCGTAGGGCAAATGACCACTTGGTCAGGAGCAGTGCTGCTAGGGACTGCCAGCTGCAGGATTTGATTTCTAAGTGTTTTTTCAGTGTTATTTCTAATAGCAAATCTAAGTCACATGTGAAAAAAAATATATAAAAAACAGGTAGAAACAGCTATTAAGTTGAATTCAACGGAGATTCTATATCTGACAAAAATAAGTCCCACCTCTGTGTGGACTGTATTATTATTCAAAAACATTTGCTTCCTCGTCCAGGAAAGATTGAGAAGACAACTGAACTTTCAAGAGAGTTGTATTTCCAACTGTCGGCAGCATGGCCCCAAAGAGAGTTTGAGCATTCAGAACATAAGATAAGCATTGACACTCCAAACTGGAAGGGACAAGGAAGAGACTGAGAAACCTGTCTAGCCCCAGAGAGAACAGATACTCAATGACCTTCTCAGACATTGGCAAAATAAGGTGGTGAAAAGGAAGGACATCTCCAAGAATGGAGCCAGAGGGCTATAGGGGAAGGGATAACAGACTGGGAGAGGGAGTATCTGTTCCTAAGGGTTAGATCAGGATCTAGACAACATCTTTCATCCTAAAAGTAAGAGCTTCTCAAAATATCCACCCAGCAGGTATAGAGGATTACTATAGACCAGAGACAGCCGGATGCTTCCAATAGTTCCCTTTTCCAAATGAGAGCTTTTATCACAATTCTATTGTTTTTGTCGCTCCACTGAATACAGAGAGTGGGGGGAGGCATTTCCCTTGGTTTTTGTTCATAGGTCTCCTTATCAAGAAGACACTGCTCCAGACCGGATGTAGAGACTTCTACATGTCTGTGATGGATGATGTTTTTAGGATTTGGGCTTGATGCCCTTGATGAGGGAGTGTGGATGCCTTGTGAGGGAAGGAGGAAAATAAAATTAATGTCTAGAAAGATAGACCCTGCTGTATTATGACACCAAAAATATCCCCTGCCCCTCACTGGTGAAGAAATACACTTCCCCATCTTCCTGACATCCATCCTAGCCTTCTGACTCACCTGGTCAATAAAAAGAAGTAGAAGTGACACATCTTCTTCCTGGCAGAAACTTAAGCACCATTGTTCGTCTGCTCTAGGCTAAAGCTGCTTCATCAGTGCGTGCCCACGTCAGAAGGATGTGGAACACAACTGCAGTGGATCTGTTCATAGATAGCTACCGCGAGGGAGAAACAATGCTTTGTGGACATTTTTTGAGCTGTTGGCTTCCACTGGATAGTATTGGCTCTCTTGACCATGGCAGTCTCTGAGAAAGGAGAATCTTCTTCCAAGAGGCCAGTTACCTTCAAATGAACGGAAACCATGAGGCGGATCATCCAGCCCTGATATATGTGTATGTGCAGATACGATAGTACAAAATGCAGTACCCTGAGCAAATAAGACAGCTGCATATTTATCTAGTTTGAAAAATACAAAGGAATAAAATAAACTATTTGTTGATTTATAACAGGTAGAAACAATAGTCTTAAGATTATGTTCTGTTGCCTATGGTAAGAAATAACGCGTCTCTGCTGAATTCCGTTAACATGCAAAGAGATAAGAATTGCTATTTGTAAAATTCTTTCAAGTAAAAGATTATCTTCACCCATATGACGTATCAATATATGTGGCATATGTAGCCATAATTTGGTTAACTTTAATCAATGAAATCCTAACAGCATTCCATAACAAGTTGAAGGTTGTAATTCCATTCAGAAAGCAGTATTATAAAACACACTTGACTTATAAAAAATATATTCATATCTAGAATAAGAGAATAGCTTTATAGAGAAAAGAAGTTAAAAGCAACATATTTTTTTTGCGAATGCTATAAAAATAGAAGCATCAGTTAAATGATGCTTTTGGAGAGTATTTTTCTCTTCTGACTTTTAAAACCTAGAGCTCACCTCTCAAGCCCAATGTTTTTATTTTTTGTTTTTTAATGTTTTTATTTGAATGTAGTGGACACACAATGTTACATTACTTTCAGCTGTCCAACATAGTGATTCTACAAGTTTGTACATTATGCTGGGCTTACCCCTTGTGAAGCTAACGGCTGTCACCAGACAGTGCTGTTACAATATCATTGACTATATTCCCTATGCTGTGCCTTTTATTTCCAAGACTTATTCAGTCATTCTATAACTGGAAGCCTGTATCTCCCACTCCCCTTTACCCATTTCCCCCCACCCCTGGCAACCATTACTTTTTTCTTTGTATTTATTTACAGGTCTGCTTTTACTTTTTGTTTATTTATATTTTAGACTCTAAATATGAGAGAAATCATAGAATATTTGTCTTCTCAGTCTGGTTTATTTCACTTAGCATAATTCCCTTTAGATCTATTCATGTTGTTGCAAATGACACCATCTCATCCTTTTTTATTGATCTGAAATGGTCCATTGTATAGATAGATGATAGATGGTAGATAGATGATAGATAGATAGATAGATAGATAGATAGATAGATGATAGATAGATAGATAATCACATATTTGTTATCCATTCATCTGTGAATGGACAGTGAGTTTTCTTCTATATCGACTATTGTAAATACTACTGCAATAAATATAATGACGCATATATCTTTTTGAACTGATGTTTTGTTTTCTTTGGATTTCCCAGTAGTGGGATTATTGGATCATATGGTGTTTCTACTTTTTAATTTTCTGAGCACCCTCCATACTGTTTTCCACAGTGGTTACACCAATTTACATTCCCACAAACAATGCACAAGTGTCTTTTTTTCTCCACATCCTTGCCAACACTTGTTATTTGTTGCCTTTTTGGTTCTAGCCATTTCAACAAGTGTAAAGTAATACCTCACGGTAGTTTTCATTTGCGTTTCCCTGGTGATTAGTGATGTTGAGCACATTTTCATGTGTCTACTGACCATCTGGATGTCTTCTTACCTACAGAAAAGAAGAACAGATTAAAATTTCCAAAGATTTATTTCGTTGACCTCTTAATTCCCTGGGTATTTCTTTGCTTATCAAACCAAAAGTTGAGGTGGCATACAGCGCCCCACAGCAAATGTCACATTTTTTTAGTTTTTCTTATGTCTACAGGTGACCTATCACTAAGTTGTGGCTCATGCAACGTGAAGTTATGTGCACAGTTTCCAGGAAGTGTTCTTTATGCTGCTTGGAATGTGGATATGAAAGTTTAAGCTCAAACTGGTAAAAAGTGGCCCAAAGTCAAGGTACAGTGGAGAAGAAAGTGGGAAGAAATGTAGGATCCTGGCTCCCTGAGTATTCTGTGGAGCAAAACCAAACTTGCCCTCTGTTGCTTCATGCTCAAATTGTACGTAAGAGAGAAATTAACTTCCATAGTTGTTTTGATTGTTGATGATCCCAGACATTATCTAATGCTAACATACATGGTTACTGTCTTAGCCACTGTGGGTTTTTATAACGAAATACCATAGATCAAGTGACTTATAAAGCAACCGAAATTTATTTCTCACAGTTCTGGGGGCTGAACGCCCAAGATCAAGGCTCTGGCAGATGCAGTGTCTGGTGAGAATCTGCTTCCTCATTCTGAGAAGATGGTCTTCTCACTGTGCCCTTCTCCCTCGCAGAGGGAGCTCTTTGGGGCATGAATCCTATTCATGAGGGTTCCACCCTCATTACCTAATCATCTCCCAAAGACCCACACCTCTAAGCTACTTATGTGATTTTCAAGGATTTTCTTTGGAAACATTCTAAGATTACTTTAAGCAAATCTGAAAGTTGGAAAATTATGATCTAAGTTGTAATATTTAATTGATCAAAAACGTTGTGCAATTGGGGCGCCTGGGTGGCTCAGTCGGTTGAGCGCCGACTTCGGCTCAGGTCACGATCTCGCGGTCCGTGAGTTCGAGCCCCACATCGGGCCCCTGTGCTGACAGCTCAGAGCCCGGAACCTGTTTCAATTCTGTGTCTCCCTCTCTCTGACCCTCCCCCATTCATGCTCTGTCTCTCTCTGTCTCAAAAATAAATAAACGTTAAAAAAAAAATTAAAAAAAAAACGTGCAATTATTTTTGTTTTTGCAGAGCTTTAATTTACAAGGATATCCTTTTCAAAATAGATAAGCATATTGTTTTTCAAATGTTTTACCTATTTTTTTTTCAGTATATTCTTTGTTACAGACATCAATTCTAGCTTCTTCAGGATAACTTCATTTAAGCAATCTTTATGTAAATTTACAGATTGTTATTTTAATAATATTTAAGATCATTCCTCAAACACTTCAAGTCACCTGAATGTGTGTGTTTGTGTATTCAATTCATTGATTTTTTTTTTCCCTCGCACTAAATTAGCATCTGCAGTAATAAATACCAAAGTTATCACCTTTCTCATTGTCATTCTATTTTCTCTGGCAAGATTCATAATTTTCCTCATATTTCTAATTCCCTGTCTCTCTTTGCATTATCAACTCCTTTGGTGTTGCTTGTACCAACTTTTAATTTATAACTCATGAATTTAATTAGAGCAACAGATTATCTTTGAGATCAACAAGATATTGAATTGGGCTCATTCCAGGAGCAATTCAGAGCTGTTTCATTAGAGGCTTCCCTACCTGAAAACAAAACTGCACCCAACTGGTTAATTTTTCAAAGTTAATAGTCAAGTCATTATTAAATATTGTATTCGGCTTATTCATTTAATAAGTATGTTATTAATTTATTAGTCTTTTTCAGTGTGCATATGTCAATGGAATTTGTGAACATTTTTTTGGTAATTGTGTTGTTTTAAGAATATTTTAATGTTGTAATGAGAAATAAAGTGCTTTTGTAAGTGACAAGAGTCCACATTGAAATATTTCATGAAGAGTATTCAAAAGAATCTTAGCATCAGAGAAATCAGAATTCTCTTTCAGGACTTCTAAAGTCATTCAAAATAAGACTTTTACTGTCAATAATGGCAAAGGTTGTTTAAATATATATTTGAATCTTCATATCTGAAGGGTGGTCACTCTTCTGAAATTGGAAGCTGAAAATGCCCTAAGAATAATTCATCCCAGATAGGTTTTTAGGGTAAAGTTGAAAAGAACTGAAGAGATGTTAATAAAGGCTGGAAAAACAAACTATGAACAAGGAGATTGATATTTAGTTGGAAAGAAGATAGAGATACGGAAAAAGACTAAAGAGCTCAGCTGAGGCCACACTTTCTGGTCATAATCCCCTTCTGTTTTCTTATCCTAACCCTCTCCAGCGGTCCTTCCCTCTCTCCCCCAGTGGATGATGTCACAGCCCAGTCAGGCCAGGTTCTGGAAATAATACTGCCTACTCCAAGGCTGATGCCAGACGACCAGTAGCCCCCCACACATTCCCCCATCCCCCCAGAGGCAAAAGAAGTACACCTTACTGGAGTAAACATCCTCTCCCTGGCGCTTTTCTGTTTCCTTTTCTGGTACCCAAGGTCTTTCTGATCCAAGGGACTCCATTCAGGGCCCTACCCCTGCCTGTCGACTTTGCTGCCCAAAGGCACCTAGTTGTGGAAGGGTATGCAGAGTATAAGGATTGATATACAGCCTAAGCTCCATTCTACCCCTACTGTCTGTGCCCTTCCTGGACCTATACCTGCACTGAACAAAATGCACCTTTCCTGATTCCAGCTTAGGCTTGTTTGTGGAAGCCCTGGCCAGCCCTCTGCAACCCCATCTAGTCACCTCTGATAAGTCCTTACCCTATAAACAGACTCTACTGTTTCCCTTTGCACTCATGTTGGCTGTTCTGTAATTTCACACCCTCTTTGTCTCTCCCACACTCTTTCTTGAGCTTGTGAAATCATATATTTTTGTATATTTTGTATATATATATATTTTTGTATATTATGTGTGTGTGTGTATATATATATATATATATATATATATATATATCATATATCATATATTTTAGCTCCTGAAATCATATAATCCTTCATTCTTGAAGTTGGTTTTGGGTGTGCCATCCAGTTGTCTAACCTTAGACAAGTTATTACCCACTTTTAACCACTTCCATTTTGCCTCTGGAAAATGGAAAATGTACTCATGTCTCATAAGGTGATTGTCAGGATTTAATTATTTGGTTCCTGTAGAGAACAATGCTTTGTTCCTAATAAGCATTCACAAATGTTGGATTACATCACCACCACCATCACCATTGTCATTCACTGTTTACCCTGCCCCAAACTTATGTCCATGAATTCCTGTGTTCACCTGTTTGCCCAGGGTTATTTAGGCTATTCTTGATTAAGAGTGTTTATTTGGTGGGATTCTATTTTAATACAAACCGGTAAATGTGAAGGTACTAGCTAAACCAATGATGTTGGTGGACTGTATGGTTAATTTTCACCCAACCAGTCGGTTTGTATATCTGTCATCAAATTTCCTGAATCAACCAACTAAGGGCTGGGTATGTGAAAACATAGTGAAAGAGTAGAAATGTTAATTTTCTTTTTACTTGCTACCAAAAACTTCAAAGGACATATTTCTTATACTTTCAGAAGTTACTAATTGACACATTTTTAAAATAAATTTTAAGGTCAATTGAAAATTGAGTCCTTTTCTGACAACTAAACCAAAGAAACATCATCCAAAACCATATGACCTGAGAGTTAAGCTTCCCTATTTTCAGTTTGAGAGTCCAGTTATTTAAATATTGCTAAATTACTAAATTGCTGATTCATTCAGAATATCATTGCTTTATACTTCATTATTTCAGAGAAATTTATGAGTCTTGGTACTCTCTGGATTCAATCTCCTCTGTCACTCCTTTCTATGCTTTTACATATATCCAGGTTTTGTTCTGTATAGTAGTATTTTAAAGTTTCATAATATATTTATGATAGATCAAATTGGTGACAAAATATAATTTAATTATTTATGCTGTATAATGAATGTCAAGGCAAAAAAAAAACAAAAACAAAAAAAAAAAAAACAGTTGCTGATGCTTACCTGGTAAAAGAAAGTGCAGAAAAGACTCCCAACAGAATAAAGAAAACAAGAAACTACTTTTACTTAAGACCAATACAATTTACCTTTAATGATAATATTTTAAAAATTATTCTCCCTTCTTTATGCAACACATTATTTGTATTGTGGTTTTCCTTGCTAGTTGATTTCATCACACTCCATTATCCAACAGATGCATTAGCCAAATACAAGACAGGTCAGTTTGTTTTCAGTGCTCTTTTAGAGACGTCGCTTCCTGCGTTTGTATGTCATGAAACGGAAAAGGGCTGATAATATCCAGGTTGAGTGGAACCCCAGAGCAGGTGGGGAAGGGTGGCTCTTTAGCTCTAAGAGGAAAGTGCAGAAGCATAAAATGCATGCACACTGCTTTCTGCTCAGAATGCCACAAAAAAAAAAAAAAAAAAAAAAAAAAAAAAAAAAAAAAGGCGTATCTGAGAAGTAGGCAGGTGATTATTCTCGGAGACCCAAAATGGCATTCCAATATCTGTGTCTCCACAGATCAGTAGAATCAGTAGCATTCGGCATTCTAACCAGAAGGTCAGTCAGTGGTAGTTACCAGGAATAGCATCGCCCAGTCGACACTAAACAGACACTAAACAGAATCGGAGACAAAATGTCCTGCCGGTAACAATAGGAGACGAGAGTGGCAAGAAGTCAAGACAACGACTCAGACTCAGAGAATGAAGAGGGAATCAATATCAAGAAATGGATTAAATTTATGGATTGTGTCTTCCAAATACGGCGGGGACTGTTGCTGAAGTTCAAAAGGGACATGCATTAAGATAAACCAAGAACAAAGCCCACAGGGCCGGCTGTAATTCCTTGTGGATCATTCCTACAGTTTGGGATGCCTGGAACACAGGTGGGCCCCTAATGTGAGGGAGAAAAAAGAGCCAGTGAGATGCTACGTGAATTTCATCATGAACTGTTGGGCAAACTGGACCCTTTGCCTATTCTCAGCTTTCCCTCGGGACGGTGTTGGCTCTTTTGTGTCTTATCAGTTTCTAGAAATTCTCCTTCAAATATACCAGCTAACAGGTTTTTTATGCTGCAGAGAAAACCCCGCTATACCACAATAAACGTTTTCCTAAATTTTACGTTATTCTTAATTTAATTTTTTAAAATTTTATTAATGTTTATTTTCGTTTGAGAGAGAGAGAGAGAGAGAGCGTGAGCATGAGTGGAGGAAAGGCAGAGAGAGACACACACACAGACAGAGAATCAGAAGCAGGCTCCAGGCTCTGAGCTGTCAGCACAGAGCCTGACTCGGGGCTCGAACTCATGAACTGTGAGATCATGACCGGAGCTGAAGTCAGACGCCCAACCAGAGGAGCCATCCAGGAGCCCCTAAATTAATTTTTAATTTTATATTTAATTTTCCCATTTAATGAAATAATCTTGTTCCAAATATTTACTGGCACTCAATTTGATTTTGTTATTCTCTAATTCAGATTTTCAGGGTTGAATTGAAAATATCTTCCAAAAGCTTTGGGATTTAGATAAATATTTCTGAAGTATTAATTAGCCCTTTGTTCACAAAATGAATAACAAGTATACGCTAAGATTGAAAATAGAATTTTATGTCTATGAAGATATACAAAGTTATATATATAAAGTTATTTTATGCTTATAAAGATACAAAGGTTACATTAACAATTTATAATGGAACGAAGCTTTAATTCTGTTGTTGTTTTTTTAAGTTTATTTATTTATTTTGAGAGAGAGGTGCATACACATGCACAGGGGAGAGGCAGAGAGAGGAAGAGACAGAATCCCCTGGATGCGGGGCTGAGTCTCACAAACCATGAGATCAAGACCTCAGGTGAGATCAAGAGTCAGACACTTAACCACCCAGGCACCTCTAAATTCTGTTGTATTTTATATGTTATTATTTCTGGTCATTTTATTTAGTCACATTCATTGACTGCCCTCTATATCATGGAATGTAGTCCGTGAACATTTTCCTGGGTTGAAAATGCACTCCCTCACTTGTGCACAAGAAAATAAATCTCCTCATGTCCACTCTCCCTCTTGACTCCTACCTATTCTGACAATGGCTAAGCCTACAGGAGAATGTGGAGGGAGAAAGCTCATTCCTAGATCTGCAATGTGTCTGTCCCAATGCTAACTTTGAACAAAAAAATAATCTATTTGGTTCAAGATGTCTACAAACTTTTACATATCAGAAAGGATTTTCTTTACCATATTAATTTCCTGTGAATATCAAAGTGCTGAGTGGATCACCAGGTTTGTATTTTAAAATAACACATGGGGCGCCTGGGTGGCTCAGTCCGTTGAGCGTCCGACTTCGGCTCAGGTCATGATCTCGTGGTCTATGAGTTCAAGACCTGCTTCGGGCTCTGTGCTGACAGCTTGGAGCCTGGAGCCTACTTCAGAGTCTGTGTCTACCTCTCTCTCTGCCCCTCCCCTGCTCATGCTCTGTCTCTCAAAAATAAATAAATGTAAAAAAAATTTTTTTTATTTAAAAAAATTAAAATAACACATTGTAGACAATTGCATTATCAGGAAAGACTATTTGGGGTTTGGAAAGGCAGATAAGCACAGAGAAGACAAAAACTTATGAATGAATTCTTCATCTTTATTATCAAATTGGTTTACAAATGCCTAGTCTTTTCCGTGCATAAATACACATATGTATCAAAATATAGTTGACATTTTATGACTTCTACTGTGTGATATATACGACCAGCCAAATCATTATCAAAATGATTTCCTTCCATATTCCCTTCCATATCATATTTATAAAACATATGATATTTTAGAATAAGGAGATTATTATTAATTATCATGATTATATTTTTAGATTATTTTAAGTTCAAAAGGAGGAAACAATGGATTACGACGTCAAGACCAGAGTTTGCTAAAGATCGTAAAGGATATCATTTATTTAACATACGTTCCATTCATATTTAAGAAAATTTCAGGAAGAACTTTTGAAACCATTTTTATAAAAGACATTATAAATATTTGGGGGGAAATTTTGTTAAACAGATATTTTACTGACTTACAGAATCTAAAATGAGGACGAACCATGAGAGAAGAGGAGATTTCTTTAGAAAGTCACAAAGCTGAACTTATTTGGGATACAACTTTTATTTATTTATTTATTTTTATTTAAGCTTCAAAAAGTACTAGGAACAGAATTATATTCTTTTGCTATTGTGGGTTGGAATAAGTTATGTAATAAGTTATGTAATTCAAAGGAGTGTAAGTTACTCTGGCTAGGCATAGGGATGCAAATGAAACCAGATGTCAAGTATTTGGAAAACACACGTTGAATTTTATCAGGGAGAAACAGAAATGAAAAAGAAAGAAAAAAGAAAGGGACGGAGGGAAGGAGAGAAGATGGAAATGCAGGAAGATGGAAGGTATGGAGAAATGTGACCTTTGGTTGGAATTTTTCTCTCTTGTTTCCTGGAACTAATAACACCAGCCCAAATCTTCGGATTCTGTGAAAACGATTATGATCAAAATGTTTTTGTATAACCAAGTGGCCCTGCTTAACCTTCATCATGTAACAAGCCGAGTTGTAGAGTGATGGCCTGAGAAAGGCCACACCGTAGTGCCATTTGTGACATCCTGACGAGCATAAAAATCAAGCTTCCAGCTATGGAAAGAACAAGTCATGGGAATAACAGGCACAGTGTAGGGGATATAGTCCATGTTACTGTAAAAGCCTTGTATAGTGACAGATGGTGAGCAAAGCATAACACATAATCTTCTAGAATCATTATAGAGTACACCTGAAACTAATGCGACATTACGTGTCAACTTATTCAATTTTTTTTAAATGAAGAAAAAAAAAGATTTCAAAAGGAGAAAAAAAAAAATCTATGCATTCCATAGAAGATTCCAACAGCTTTCCTTAACGTCTGTGCCTCAGCTCTTAATATCAGAACCAGGCTTAAATTTAACATAATTTATTCAAACATAGTCCACTTATTTATGTATTAGGAATCTTGTCTTCACATGCTTAATACTTGTTGCTTAGTCCCAAATCTCCCCTCTCGAAATTAATCAAGGTGTTATTGCGGCGCCTGGGTGGCTCAGCCGGTTGAGCATCCGACTTCGGCTCAGGTCATGATCACACAGATGGTGGGTTTGAGCCCCCCGCATCATGATGTGTGCTCACAGCTCGGAGCTCAGAGCCTGGAGCCTGCTTTGGATTCTGTCTCCCTCTCTCTGCCCCTCCCCTGCTCGCACTCTGTCTCTCTCTCTCTCAAAAATAAATAAACATTAATTTTTTTTTTTTAAATTAATCAAGGTGTTACTTAGGACAGTGTATCTTTTTTTTTTTTAATTTTCTGTATTACATTTCTTTATTTTTGAGAGAGAGAGAGAGAGAGACAGGGTGTGAGCAGGGGAGGGGCAGAGAGAGAGGGAGACACAGAATCTGAAGCAGGCTCCAGGCTCTGAGCTATTAGCCCACAGCCCAACGCCGGGCTTGAACCCACGAACTGTGAGATCATGATCTGAGCCAAAGTCGGACACTCAACTGACTGAGCCACCCAGGCACCCCAGGACAGTGTATCTTTTTACCTTCTTATGATTTTTTAAATTTTCAGATAAATTTTCTTATCTTTGTAGTAATAACATCCATATTTATTCATCGTCGTTAGATATACAGAACTGCACAATTTCTGTTTGGATGGTTTGAAGTTTATTGTTATTCTTGAGAAGTGATCAATTTTGTAACCATTTTGAGCATTCAAATAAAATTTAGTATCTCTTTAGAGTGCATATTTTTTGATAAATAGCTAATAAACCAATAGAATTAATTAGCTAGTATTTTGCTTTTACTACCCATTGGTAACATATAGTAATGTTAACATCTGACATTCATTTTGGAATTTCAGTCAATATTTCCAGGCGATGAGAAGAGATGTTGTATAACATGTTTTAATATTCTACTCGAAGCTAATCAAATTTTCATTGTGGACTTTATCTCATCCAATTTGATTTTCTTTTGCCTTGCATCTTTCTCTGTTGAATGTTAATATAGACACCTTCACTTTATCTCTCTTTTCACGTTTAAGCCAATTTTAGTCCACCCCCTTTTTAAATTTACGGACGCATTTTTACATCAGAGCATGTGTATTTCTAGGTCTAAGTTAAAAAAAAATAAAATAAAGAGAACTATCACATATTCTCTCAGTATGTTCTCCTAACATTTTTATAAGTAGCCTTCTAAACTGGGGGAAAGAGAGTTTAAATCCTGAAAAGACGCATCCATATTCTTGGTCTTCGACTTTCAGGTTGTTGTTTATGCAGAACAAGTTCGATAACATTGAGAGGACGAGTTTCCTCTTCTGCCCCCCAGGTGCCCAGCACAATCCGCTTGTTCTACCTACGCTCTGGCTTTTTCCAAGACCCTGAGCAGCTGCTGCGCACAGCTGAGAATGTTCCGTTCCCTGCCTTAGTCTGTGCATTGGCCGACCCTCAGGGGTCAGGAGCACACTGGTACTAGAAGTGCCGGGGGCCAATTTGCAGGGAATGTTGACTTCTGAATAGTAGGAGGACATCTGGGAAGGAACTGGGAGGCTTGCTGGGACCAGTTCCGGGAGTGATCGACTTACACCCACGAAAGTGGCCAGAGGGGAGACGTTCCTGCCACTCTTCTGAAGGCAGCACGGACGCTCAAGGCCAAACGCAAAGAAAAGCAAAAACAATCTAAAAAATATAATGGAATAGGGGCACCTCGGTGGCTCCGTCGATTTAGCATCTGACTGCGGCTCAGGTCATGATCTCACGGTTTGTGGGGATTCGATTCCCGGTCCTGCCGTGTGCGGACAGCTCAGAGCCTAGAGCCTGCTTCAGATTGTGTGTCTCCCTCTCCCTCTGTTCCTACCCCGCTCCCACGCTGTCTCTCTCTCTCTCTCTCTCTCTCTCTCTCTCTCTCTCAAAAATAGATACACATTAAAAAAAATACAATGGACAGCCTGGTAAAAACAAAATATAAACTTCCTGGTAGTACATTGAGTCAGAAATGTGCACCTTTATGGGCATCTTAAATCAATAGATCCGCTTTGTTGTTTTTTGTGAGAAACAGTCAGTATTTTAACAATTGGGAAACAATAATTTCCAAATGGGTATTGAGTTATATCATAAAAGGTGAAAAGGGAATTTGAATTCTCAAGAGTTATGTCTGTGTTAAATTAATCTGCAAGTGCTCAGTATATTTATCGCAACTTTCCGTTAACATTAGCACTAACTAGGCTGCTGTATACAATGCAAGATATTAGGAAATATAAACTAGCACACATAATCTAGAAAGACGTTTGAAAGTGTGCAGCATGCCTTGTATATTTTAAAGTGACTTACCCCATAATTCCACTGACAAGAACTTACTTTAAAATAAAGGACATATATTCAAGGAAAAACATTAAAGTTTGTTTCTCAGGGAAAAAGTGACTGGCTATTTATGTGACTATGTAAACGTATGAAAGTGCACTTAAAAAAGATAAAATTGTGTTGTCATATAAATGTTTGTATGTTTAAAAATTTCTTAAGGTTTATTTATTTGGAGAGAGAGAGAGCGCGAGAGAGCGTGTGTGCATGTGCATGACTGGAGAAGGGGTAGATAAAGAGGGACAGAGAGAACTCCAAGCAGGCTTCATGCAGCCCTCTATAAGTATTCTTATATATTCACGTGTTCATGGCCTGTTGTTAATTTTAAAAGTTATAATATTGCAGGAGTGCCTGAGTGGCTCAGGAGGTTAAGTGTCAAACTCTTGGTTTCAGTTCAGATCATGAGCTCACGGTTTCATGAATTCAAACCATCCCCAACCCTGGACCCTGTTGAGCTCTGTGCTGGCAGCCTGCTTGGGATTCTCTGTCTCCTCTCTCTAAGCCCCTCCCCAACTCACCCTGTCTCTGTCTCTCTCAAAATAATTACATAAACTTTAAAAAAGTTATAATATTGCATAGATAATAAATACTTCAACTCAATTTTGTCTTGCCTTTCATTTTTATTCTTTCTTTTGATAATTTCCACAAATACTTAATCTTGGAGCACCGGAATGGCTCAATTGGTGAAGCGTCCGACTCTTGATTTGGGCCCAGGTCATGATCTCACGTTCGTGGGTTCAAGTCCAGCATCTGGCTCCATGCTAACAGCATAGAGCCTGTTTGGGATTCTCTCTCTCTCTGTTCCTTCCCTGCTTGTGTGCTCTGTCTCTCTCAAAATAAATAAATAAACTTAAAAAAATTAACCACCACAACAAAACAAATACTTAATCTTAAATCACATATACTAAAGAAAGCCAGTTTCCTCACTGATATTTCAGAGCATTTTGAAGTGCAGATTATCTCTGGCAACCTGGAATGAATCTGTGGCTGTTGGAGACAATGAGTCCCTTTGCATTGGCCCCAAGTGCAGATTAGTTCTTGTCTCTTTCATTCACGAAGGTCTTACTAACAGGCTGCTACGTGAACTGACTTACTCTGAATGTTTGGGCATAATAGAGTTTCTAGGGTATGTAAAGTAGAGACGAGTCTCTGTTTGAAGCTTGCCGTCTTAGAGTTCCACAGCGTATACCGCAAACAAGACCTTTAACATTTGCCATATTTCCTGGATACGGCATATGCCATGGGCTAAATGCTACGGCTAATTACTTTCTGTTCAAAACTTCTAATTCCTGTAACCTGTACGATGTACATAAGTCTGTTCATTAACCTGTAACAAAACTAGGATTAATACATAACCTTGAGTAGCCAAGGAGTTTCCTGCTGAGTTGATCTAAGCATACTTTTCATAGATGTCTGACACAATTACATAGATGATTCCAGCACATTCTACGCTATAACTGAATGCGATATATTTATTCCTGCTTGTATGCGGTGAAAAAATGACTAGATGTCATCTCCCCACATATTATGTAGCTTGTAATTTTCTTTCATGTTCCATATTTTCTGAAAATGTTAATTTACGTTATATTGTTTTTGTAATTGTGCTGCACCGCGATTCCTACCTACTTTTGTTTACCAAAAAATAAGTATGCTCATTTTTGTGAGAATAAGCCATGTATCATGGTGTCTTAACTTCTGGAATTGTAGTAGTGTCAGAAGAAGCATACACAGAGAGGAATAAAGAAGGGAGCAAGTTTACATTACGTTCAATAATTCATTAAACACATAATGATTTGGTGCCTACTAGTGTTAGGATTGGAATTTCAATGCTGAGTAAATCAGACACATCCCTCCCCACATGGCAAACATTCTAGGATCCATGCAGCACTGAAATAAATAAGTAAATCAAATAATTACTGACTGCTGGCAGTAATGGTTGATAGTTCGTAGGAAGCTTTTCATATTCTGTGCTAGAATCTGTTCTTCATTGCCTCTGGACAACATCTCCTGTACTGAAGACTGGTGCACCAAAAGGGCACAGAAACTTACCAAGAGAAGGAAGGTTGGCTGGTTCAGGAGGACAAGCCCCTCATCATTTATGCCTCTACTCAGCCCTCCCGTAACCCTCGTGGGTAAAATACAATACTTATTTTCATGGGAACTTGCGAGTCAAACAGTAAACAGGATCTTCAGCATGGGATTGCGGCAAATGAGAGCGTTCTATGGTGATTTGCGCCACGTGGAGCTCTCGCACTAGAAGTTGGCCCAGGATGCTGGAAAGGCCTCACAGGGGAACATGCCTTCACAGGCATCTGAATATCTTGGGCATCTGGACAAAGAACTACCATGAAAAAAACACAACAAACCACTTGATATGAGGTCTCTAAAACCTAAAACATTGATCTGCTTGTTGTAAGTGTACATTTGTTGACATGTTCTAGAATTCTGTATAAATGGAATCATTAAAAAAATATACACCTTTTGTGTGTGTGTGTCTGGTGTCTATTACTCAACATAGATTTTGAGAGTCATCCGTGCTGTTGCTTTACTGGTAGGTTATTTTTGGTACTATCAAGAGTGATCATGGAAGAAAGAAAGAAAGAAAGAAAGAAAGAAAGAAAGAAAGAGGAAGGGAGGTAGGGAGAAAGGAGATGTACACAAATGAAAAGCTGAATGAAAAAGGGGAATCATTACAGACACAGAAAAGCATCAACAAAATGAAACAATATTGTCAACAATTGAATGTGAATAAATTTGAAATCCTAGATAAAATGGGTAGGCTTCACAGGGCGCCTGGGTAGCTCTGGTCAGTTGAGCATCTGACTCTTGATTTCAGCTCAGGTCATGATCTCAAAGTTCATGGGTTTGAGCCCCATGTCGAGCTTTGCACTGACATCATGGAGCCTGCTTGGGACTCTCTCTCTCTCTGCCCCAACCCTGCACACACTCTCTCTCTCTCTCAAAAATAAGCATTACTATTTTTTTTAAATGGGGAGGCTTTAGAAACATATATAATGTCAACAACTGGCACAAGACTATATATAGATTTTTAGTAAACCAATTAAAGACATTGGAATGGTATTGAAAACCTCACCATCCCTAAAATCCAAAGACCCTCATAATGTAATGGGCAAATATTACTAGTTAAAAAAATTAATTCCTGTATTATGCAAGAGAGAAAGTAGAAAAAAATTACAGTTGCCCATTTTATTTTTTGAATCTAGTGTGATCTAATAAGGGGTAATGGCAATAGAATACAATTGTAATTCCAACTGTGAATATAGATAGGAAAATTATTAAGTAAAATATCAGTTAACAAAATACAACAGCAAAAGAAGTCATGGATTATCACCAACTAAGGTTTATCCCAGGAATTCCAAGATGATTTCAATTGGAAATGTAATTCACGACATTAATTTATTAATTGTAATCAACTTAAAAGAAATTATAAGTATTTCTATCAATGCAAAAACACACTACCCCTTAAAAATCTAATTATCTAAAAATGTTTCATACCTTATTACAAACCACACAACAAACTAAGAATGGAAAAATTAACTCCCTTAGCTTTGCATAGATTTTATAATGATAGAATATAGATAGACAAATAAACATTAGACAAAATTAAGCCACAATTATATGCTTAGTAGGGATCCATTAAAGACATTCCCTTCAAAATCTGGAAGAGTAGGATGTCCCCTGTCTCCTGTACTATTTAGCAGGGTGCTGAAATTCCTGGCCAGTGTTAAAAGGAAAACAAAAAAAGGTCTCTACATCCCGAAGGAAAAGAGATTGAATCACCAGCAGTTCAAGACAATATGATCATCTTTTGCATTGTAAAAACCAACTGAAACGACGAACAATCTCTTTGAACTAATTAGATCAGAAATGTTCCCATTACTGTAATTATAAAATGTTGTGTGCTGGTAATTTTAATTCAGAAAACATAAGATACTATTTAGTGAAGCAATAGAATTATCAAGGACCTAGGAAGTTATTGACCAAGAAGATACTTGAAATCCACGGAAAAGACTTTGCAACCACATGGAAATGGCAGTTGAAAAGAACAGATGAATAACTATGTCACTAATTATTTTGAAATATAAATTCTCATAAAATTAATCTACAAATACAATGTCAGTTAAGTATATGGTCAGAGGCTTTATTTTCATTTATTTATTTTGTAAAAGTTTATTTATTTTGAGAGAAAGAGAGAGTGTAAATGGGGGAGGAGCAGAGAGAGAGAGAGAGAGAGAGAGAGAGAGAAAATCCCAAGCAGGCTTTGTGCTGCCAGCACGGAGCCCAATGCGGGGCTCGAACCCACCAACCATGGAATCATGACCTGAGTTGAAACCAAGAGTCAGGAGTTTAACTGACTGAGCCACCCAGGCATCCCATGGTTAAAGGTTTTAAATATCTCAATAATCTTTATATATATGCAGTAGGTCCACAGATAGCTAGCTAACCTGGATGAAATTGGCGAAGGGGGAGGGGGCATAATTTATCACATTTAAAATATTTTGAAAGCTATAGTATTAAAAAAAAAGCATATTATCGTTGAATAAGGATATACATGGAAAAAGAGTAGATATATCAGAGAAAACCAGTATAAGAGAGAGCTCAGATACAAGTCCAGGTGTACATGAAAATAATTTATTTTGAAGTTTTATAATTTATTAGGGGACAGGTATATTAGTAAATATTATTTGAGAAAATCTGGAAAAATCAAATTGGATTCCTATCTCTTGCCTTATATTAATTTTTACTTCCAAATGATTAAGGCATTGAAAGTTAAAGGTCACATGTCTCCAGAATGCAAATCTCCAGTTTTATGATAGAAAGAGAGTGGCAGTTGGGGTGTGGAGAGCCTGGGTGGGGTATGGAATTTCGATACTCCCAGTGGATCGTTTGAAATGTTTCCCATCATCTATTTCACAGTCCTACTTCCCAAGTACCTGGTACCTTTCAGCTCTCAGTCTTTCTGAGATTCTTATTTTTTTTTTTCTTCAAAGTTTATTTATTTACCTTGAGAGAGAGAATGTGTGTAAGCGAGGGGAGAGTAGAGAGAGAGGGAGCGATAGAATCCCAGGCAGGCTCTGCTCTGTTAGCACAGAGCCTGATAAAGGGCTCAATTCCACCACCGTGAGATCATGACCTGAGCTGACCCCATTTCTAGGATTCTAAATTTTGCTTCTTTTGGTCCCCCACAAAAACTAGGTTTCAATTTTCTCTGTAATGAAAATGTACCCCTTGTCACCCCTCTCCAATATCTCTCTTGACATGAGTTATTTCTCTAAATATGTTTTTAATGATTATAAAATCAGATAAAATTACATAAAATATTAAAGATTGTCAACTTTAGACAGATTACTTTAAAATGTTATGAATGAAGAAATTTCAATATTGGCCACACCATGGTCAGATATTTCCATTTGAATTTGATTATAATTCAGAAATAATTTTTTAAATGTGAGATTCATATACATTTAGAAATTCTGGGTAAGGTATGTCAATGTCTTTTCATATTTATTGAGCTTACCAGAATATTAAAGTGCTCTGGAACAGCTGGGTAATCAGAATAAGATAATATGTCCTTGTCAAACAAGTAAGTAACCAGTACTGACTTTACTTAGGAGTGTAAAAATTCTACTAAAAATATCTGCCCCACTTTTTCATTATAACCTTATAGGACATAGATATGCATGCCAAGTAAAATGTGTCTCTATGGGGGTAATCGTTATCATGAATATAGTATAAACTAATTCTTAAGCTGCGTTTCTGACTGTCGCTGAAGTAACTTCGAAAATCGTTCATGAGTCCAAAAGCATAATTAGTGTCAGCTGACTTGCGCCATTATTAAATTTAGCTTTAAAATGCTACAAACAGAAGATAAAAAAATCAAATACCTGAAGTTATGGAACACGCTTTCAAATTTGAATTCTTTTAGTTATTATTATTATTATTATTATTGACAAAGAACTTACCAAGATCACAGGCTCACTGCCCAGCAATCATAAATGCTTCTCCTGATTAGGGCAGGATATCCTGTCAGAGCCTTTTCTTATTCTATTTTGTGTCTGCTTCTCCCCTAACATGTAGCCAGAGTGCCAAGAATTGAAATTAAACACGATGGTTTCATGTATGTGGGGTTTGTTTTTTCCATTCATAATACTTGGAGAAAGAGAGGAAGTACGCAATATATCTCAATTATCTCTGGTAGGTACTTTTTATGCTGACTTTTTAGGAGCATTAGACTTCCCGTCTATTCCTTCTAGAATTTTATCTATTCTATTTATTTCCTATAGTCTGAGTGTTCTGGGGAAACACAAAAGGCACACAGTATGATAAAAAAAAATCTTACATTATAAAGTCTTATTTTTTTTAATTTTTTAACATTTATTTATTTTTGAGAGAGACAGAGAGACAGAGCACAAGTGAGGGAGGGGCAGGAGAGAGGGAAACACAGAATCCAAAGCAGCTGTCAGCACAGAGCCTGATGCAGGGGCTCAAACACACAAACTGTGAGATCACGACCTAAGCCGATGTCGGATGTTTAACCAACTGAGCCACCCAGGCCCCTCTAAAGTCTTGTGATATAAGACAATGTGTCCAGCCCCTGATACTCAGTCTACTTAATACTTACATATGGCATCTAAGTGGGTACATTTATTGTCCCCATGGCTGTGAAGCCTGCATAAATTAAATCTGCACAGGAATTCACACAGCAAATAAATGTCATACCAGACCTCAACTATTGACTTATGACTCAGGGACCCTTGAATCTGTGCACTCTCCTGTCCCATCTCCAGTCATAACCGTTTTCATGAGCCTGTTTGCAGCCGATGGTGCTGGTAACAGTGGCATTGATGATCATTTTGTGTGATCTCTTTATATGAATGCACATTTGTGCACACCCACATACGTACTCATGCACATACGTGTGTATAGTTTACTGCAGAATATATTATAGACGTATGTATTATAAGCTGTCAGTTAAGCACTGATCTGCAATATTTGAGTCCTTTACATGCCCCACAAAGGACTTTCCTTAAGAGATTTTTGTTTGTTTCATGTTGTCTTTACAGTTAAAAATGTATTTGGAAGGCAGTTATTTTTTTTTTTTATTTTTTATTTATTTTTGGGACAGAGAGAGACAGAGCATGAACGGGGGAGGGGCAGAGAGAGAGGGAGACACAGAGTCGGAAACAGGCCCCAGGCTCCGAGCCATCAGCCCAGAGCCTGACGCGGGGCTCGAACTTACGGACCGCGAGATCGTGACCTGGCTGAAGTCCGACGCTTAACCGACTGCGCCACCCAGGCGCCCCAGAAGGCAGTTATTTTTTAAACAAAATGTAATTAAACATATCCAGATAAAGACATGAATCTATGCATTCCTTCTGAATGATTCCTACCTCAAAAAGAAATGTGCAAAGTGACGTTTTCAGCAATAGTGAAAAAAAGATCTCACTGACAGATCTATCAACATCTAAAGTGTATATATATATAAGTGTATATATATATATATATATATATGTATACATATATATATGTATATATATGTGTATACATATATATATATATATATACATATATATATAGTATGCCTGATATGGACAAATCACTCTGCTGGGTTCTTCTACAAAGAATTACAACTAACATTTGCTTTTGGGTAGTTTATAGTCTACTTGAGTAGGTAAACTTAGAAGCAGGAAACTGCAAGTAAATCCCCTGCCATCCTTGACCGTGGTTTTGTGCGCTGAAGGCCCCGCCTCCACATCACTGCCCATTTCTCTTGACTTCCACACCAGCATTTCAACTAAAATGTCCTTGCAAATATTACTAGGGGTCACCTGCTGGCACAATTTCGAATACCTCGTATTTTTTTTTATAACTCTCACACTCTAAATGGGGTATTAGACCAGTGCCTATTCAACAGTAATAGACTTAACTTTTTAAAAACAGTAGTACAGGGGTGGCTCAGATGGTTGAGCATCTGACTTTGGCTCAGATCCTGATCTCATGGTTCATGAGTTCAAGCCCTGTATGAACTGACAGTGCAGAACCTGCCTGGGGTTCTCTCTCTCTCTACCTGTCCCTGACTTGCACTCTCTCTCTCTCTCTCTCTCTCTCAAAATGAATAAACTAAATAAACAAATAAATAAAAACGGTATTAGATTTACAGAAAAATATGTAGCAGATAGTAGAGTTCTAATGTATCCCCCTGCGCACACACGGTTTCCACTGTTACATAAGTAGGGTACCTTTGTCACAATTAACGAGCCTATAGTGGCATGTTAAATAAAGTCCATAGTTTACTCGGATTCTTTTGTTTTAACCAATATTTTTTTCTCTGTTATAGCATCTCAATCAGAATGCCACATTACGTTTGGTTGCCAAGTCTCCTTAGGCTCCCGTGGGCTATGACATTTTCTGAGGCTTTCTTTGTGTTTGACGACCTTGACAGTTTTAAGGACCGGTGTTTTTTATAGGATGCCTCCCTGATGGATTTGTCTAATGTTTGTCTCATGACTAGAATAGGTTTTGGGTTTCTGGAAGGAAGAATGCAGAGATAAACGACCATTTTCATTACAGCATTCCACATTTACATATGATTTCCCAGATTTCTGACTGCTGACCTTGATCTTGATCACCTGACAGAGGCAGGCTGGCAGGTTTCTCCACCATTTTGCTCCCACTTGCCCCCTTTCTGTGACATACTCTGTGAGTGGAAGCAACCCTGTGCCTATAAGGATGGAGAAGTTATGCTCACCCTCTTTTAGGATCAAATCTCTACATAATGTCTCTGTAATTATTTTGCATGAGAGATTTGTTCCATTTATTTATTCCATCATCAATTTATTCCATTATTTGCTTATATCAGCATGGACTCACGAGGATTTATTTTATTCTCTACTTTACAATCTGGGACTACTTCAATTATTTCGTTGCTCAAATTTGTCCCGATCTGACCATTGGGAGATCTTTTCGTTGGCTTCTATACCTATTTTGATATACCTCCATCAAAATATATGCGTGTATGTGTGTGTGTGTGTGTATGCATGCATTTGAGCAGTCCCTTACAACCTGACTGAAAGACACCCCAGACTTCTCTTGTATATTTCCTGTCTTAGAAGAAGTCATTTCTCCAAGGAGTTTCGCTTCCTTTCTGTCGGAAAACGGTATCTGAAAGCAAGATCTAGACACTCCTTGCTTGTTAGTGTTTCATTCCTTTTAGGTATCCTAGGCTGGACAGAGAAAAAACCCATATGTGTGCATCCTAACGTGTGTAAGTTCACAGATATGTCAATATTTCTACATGGCGTCATCTGTATCTATGTTAGGGTAAGTATGAGTTCTGATGTCTCCAACTCAAATCTATATCTGCATATTTCCACTCTGACTGTAAGAAACTTGTCTCCCGTCCTCTGTCATCAGTTATTAATTAGATCAGTCCCAATATACATGCATAGTAGTATCATAATTGTTAACCTACACACCTGTGGGAAATACCTTTGCCCACTGGAGTATAGCACTTATGTGACATTTCTTCCACGTTTACTCTTACACTGCATTCATTTGCTTGGGTTGACATATTATTCCTCCAGCCTTTCAGTCATGTTGTTGAATATATTTACCTTATGGTTAGATTTTCTTGTAACAGTTTGAATCCATTCCTGAAACCTTTGACCTACTGAGCTATTTTTTTTTTAATTTTTAAAAATATTTTTGCAAAAGTGAGGTTATTTTTGTCCCATGAATCTTTATATGTTTTGGAAAACACTTAATATAAAATAATCATTATTACAATATTATATAGAACATTTCATTGCTCTAAAAATTACTCTATTCATGCTTCATAGCTTCCTCCTGAGTCCCAGCAAATCACTGATGTTTTCATTGTCTTGTCCTTGTTCTTTATGTCTTCCCCCCCCCCATTTTATCTCATTTTATGTCCCCATTTTCTTCCTTCTCAAATTTTCACTGAGCAGTTCATGTGATTTCATGTTCTCTCTTCTCTTAGCATATGAATTTCATTTCTTTAAAAAAATTAGTGGGGACCCTAGAGTTTACCATATACATTTACAAGTAAGTCCACTTCTAAATAACATTAAACTACTTCATGGGTGTTGCAGGTACTTTATAAAAGATCTTTCCCAGTTTCATGTTCCCGTCTCTTATACAGTCATTCATTTATCCATGCCCTATAATCACCTAACACAGTGTTACTAATTAGTATTTTGAAAAGCATTACTTACTTTTAAATCAACTAAGCCTAAGAAAAATAAAAGATTATTTCATCTTTGTGTATCCTTTCTCCAACATCCTGCCTTCTTTTATGTAGATTCAAGTTTCTGACCTGTAAGATTTCCTTTCTCTCTAAAAAACTTTTAATATGTCTTGGGAGACGGTTTTAGTGTTGATGAACTGCATCAGTTTGTTTATATGAGGAAGTTTATTTTTTGTTCCTATTTGAAGAACGGTTTCAATGGCTATACACTTCTAGGTTTGTAATGGGTTTTGTTTGTTTGTTTGTTTGTTTATTTATTTATTTATTTATTTTCTTTCAACACTGAAATACTTCCCTCTTGGTTTTTGGTGAAAAGTTCTCTGTACTTCTCATTCTTGTTCTTGTATAAAGGCTTATTTTCTCTGGCCTCTTTCAAGAATTTCTCTTGCAATTTTGTATGTACGTATGTATGTAAGGAATCGATTTCTGGTATTTCCTCTACTGGAGGTTTTTCTGAATTTCCTTGATCTCTGCTTTGGTGTCTGTTGTTAACTGAAAAGTCCTTGTCCAGGCTTCTATTCAGAAAATCTACTGATTTTTTTTTTTAGTGTTTGTTTATTTATTTTTGAGAGAGAGACAGAGAGCGAGCAGGGTAGGGGCTGAGAGAGAAGGAGAGAGAATCCCAGTAAGGCTCTGCACTGCCAGCACAGAGTCCAATGCAGGGCTCAAACTCACAAACCGTGAGATGATGATCTGGGTCAAAAGCAAGAGCTGGATGCTTAACAGACTTAATTATTTTTTAAATAATCATTTTGCTTTATTGTTTTATTCCTTGTTTCTTCATTTCTTTCCCCTAATCCATATTCTTGACCGCAATGTCTTATTGCTGACATATGGATAACATGATCCCCTGTATGACTTAGGGTTGGTTGACAATTCTGAAAGCTTCTTTCCTGGTTGTTATATTTAAAAATGCCGATACAGGGTAATGTCTTGTATTTGCTGAATTGTTGCATACCCTTCATGGTGCAAATAATCTTAAATGTGAGCATGTCTGTAGTTTAATCTCTCTTCAAATTCTTCATTCCCCCTAAACTTGCATCCTTCCAAATCATGAAGGAAAAGAAAAAAAAAAAAAATAGCAGTAACTCCTGGGCCTTTGCTCTCCAACTTGATCATTGTGGTTTGGGATGGAATAAGCCTGATTTTGATTCAAGTGCATAGGAAGCTAGTCTTCTGTACTCATTTGCTTCTATTCCCTTCTAAGTATTGTCAGCTTCCTGTCGGGCATCTCAAGGACAAACGTGGCCTGCAGACTGAGGAAAATTCCTCTTTGTTTCTGATTTACAGGGTTAGATTTACAGGGTTACAAATTCAAGAGGGCCACACATTCTTTGATATTCTTCCCATTGTGACGGGGATCTGATTCAACTCTTCTTGAGACAAGGCTGAACTGCTTGGGGTAGGAGTATATAGTGTATATGTATCAGTTTGAAACCTGGATATTAGGTGGACTGGTTGTTTTTGCCTCGATTACTTGGACACTTAACCTACCATGGGAGAAATGCAAGTATTCTAGTAGAGAGGCTATGTAAGGTAAGAGGAGTCCACTTGAGCCCAACACTCCAGGTGTCAAGGCTATCTTGGGTCTACGGTCCAGCCTAAGTATATGCATCAAATGACTCCAGTCAATGCCGTATAAAGTGGGCTTGCCCAGCCAAACTTTGATTGGAGTCTTAATCCACTAAACATAATAACAATATTGCTTTTGTTTTGGGTAGTTTGCTATGCAGGCATAGATAACAGAAACAGGGGTAAAGGGAAAGTTACTCAAGTTTTGAATGCCCTGCTTTCTCCTGCTGAAGAACCTCAACTAATCCTTCCTTTAATTCTCCTGTCCAGGATTCTGGCACAACAGGACGTGAAATGCTGCTAGCGTTACACTCCGCTTTGAGATTTTTTTACTCTCCTCAAGTATCCCAAACTGAATCCGGGTGATATTTTACCTTCCATAAAAAAAAAAAAAAAATGTCTGTGGGCCTCGAAGAAGAAGGAAATGTGTCCTTTAGTTTATCATACTGATACTGCTATTTTGGGGGATGCTTTGGCAAATATTGGGGAGATTCTTTCTTCCTTATAGAGTGTTAATTATTTAATTTCTATAACTTTAAGCAAAGAAGTCAGAAATATAAAAGACAAATATTGTCAATATTTATTTTATTCTAAGAAAGTCCCATATGAGTTACTCAAAATAAAAACAATTGGAAGATATTGCCCCCATCTTTGAAGACGGACCTCTTTTTCCATATCGTCAACACAAAATGAAACTTTTAGAATTTCTTTAAAAAAGTAAGAGTCTTATTTGAGCCCAGTTTAGGACAGCTGCCCAGGATACATAATCTACCCAGCAAAGAGCACTCCGGCAAAGCAACATTTGCCATAGGGTTAAATATCTTTTTTACATAAGAAGTTGCAAATTATTAGACAAAGGAAATTTCAGACAGTTGCAGACCTTACGTTTCTAGTATATGCAGGGCTGTATGACTTTAATCTAATGGGAACCAGGGAAGTTTCTTCCTTTTTCTTATCTGTTGTGTAATTTTCTTTAATGAGGCAGACGTACATGGTGTGCGTGGGGCAGAAATAGAAGCCTGTGCTTTGAGGTTTTGCCGAGTCATTTTGACCTTGGTGATGGATAGAGTATAGCTTCCCTAGAAGCCCAGAGCAGGGCCTACAAACATTGCAAGCTGAGAATTTCCTTTCTCAATATGAACTCAAAGTTCTCAACAATGAAAAGTCATATTAGGAAGGGTACCAAGAGAGGCCTTCAGTCACATTTACGTTCCAAATGGATGACATGATTATTTCTCCTGTCTAGCCATGGTGGATGACGAGGTTAATACTACCACCTACCCCATCTTCCTCTGAAGCCTGGTGTCATGTCAAGTTTCTCTATTCTCATAGATGAAAGTACCAAGAAGGCATAATTTCTCAGGGCAGAGACCAACATACCTCACTTAGCAGAAGAATTCTTGCTTCTCTTCCTGTCACTGCTCCTTTGGGGACTAGAAAGAACCAGCACATGTGGATATATTATATCAAGATTAATGGGAATTGAACAAGTACGTACTTTTCCAGTTGAAGTAAACCTTGTTAAAATGTTATTGCCAAGCATTTTGATCGAAGTGGCAGGAATTTCCAAGAGTGTCCTGATGGGAGAGAATTATCTTTCTAAAGTTCACTTCTCTGAACATCACACTGCTTTAATTGGCCCACAGAGTAAAAATATGTCTTCAAGCTTCACTATTAGCTTACTTGACCTGGCAGGATTTTGCCCTGCTGAACTTACCTCTATCGTGTCATAAAATCTTCTTCTAAACATACAAAATATTTTCCATCAGTTTACTAAAATTTCCAAAACTCTATACTTTTTACAACTTGTTTATCTTTACTTTGACTTTTTTCTAGAAGCCTAGCAAGTGAGTGCTCATTCATCTGGAATTCAGAGAGGTATAACACACTTGGAAGCATATTTTCACTCATGTATGTTTTAGGATACATCCCTCCTCCATATTTCACACACATAAACAATACAGGTTAAGTGTATTCCTACTCTTAGACCTATCCTTATGTTTTGTGATATTGTAATTTTTTTGCTGTGTGTCTTAAAAAATTGGGAATTTCTTAAGAGCAGGAATACATTTTTTTTTTCAACTTTGAAAATACTTAGAGATACCTAGCACCAAATTTTAGATACACACTTTGGAGAATTTATTTTTGTTCCTATTATATAATTTCACCTTAAATATCTTTATTAAAGTTAAAAGCATTTTTAGACAAGTTGTAATCTTCTTTGTTAACCCACTCTTCCATCTTTCAATATGGCCTAATGTATCCTGGATTTAGTGTATCCTTCCATATGAAAAAAATTCCAGATGTTTATTGCCTTTACATAAACACACACACACACACACACACACACACACACACACACACACAAGTAAACTTCAAGCTCTCTAAGTTCTCTAAGTAAACTTTGTCCACAGATGCACAGAGTCATGTAGAAGAATGTTCTATATGGATAAACATACATGAAAACAAGTGTTTGGAAAATGGACTGGAATTACTGAACACACACAAAAAAATGGGTGGCAATGAAACAAGGTCAATGCAACGTGTTAGGAAACAATGAAGAATAATTCATAATGTAATAAAAGGAGGAACATTATATAAAATAATAATTCAATGATACAGTGCATTGTGGGGTAAAATCACCTCCTGATTTTATGCTGTAACCACTACACTCCTGATTTCCTTCTCTAACCACACCTAAAAAACAAAGAAGATTTAATTTGTCTAGATGTTTTGATTCTGACAAATCTAAAATTATTTAAAAAAATAGATATGCCAGACTTTACATTTCATGCATGTTAGATACAATTCCAAAAATATTTTCAAATTAATATTATATAGTGTTGTTTACAGCAAAAATGCTCTATAAAATATAACAACGCATCAATATAACTGAGAAGAATTAAAACGTGAGAGGATGATTAAAACGCATGCGCAAAGACTGATGGGTAGGAAAACAAGGACATTAGCATTTAGGGCCGTTCAGTATTTCAGCTGTCTGTTTTAACAATATGCAAATATATAGCAGTAATTTTACCATTTTTCTCAAAGGAAAACGGTCCTACTTTGTATTCTTAATAAACACAAACTCATTTTCTCTTACCCTTGAAACAAGAGTGTGCTAATCTCAGTCATCATCATTATCATCATAATAATCCTTTTACATTCGTGTGGAGTCTACAGGGTGCACTCGGTTGAGAGAAGGTGTGCTTGTAGAGAAGTGTGAAATTAGAGAGCATTAAAAACACATGACTAATACCCTTAAGCATTTCTTTCCTGGATTAGATTAAACAGAAGCAAACGTGTCAATATCATATAGCTGCTTTCTGCACAGTCTATAATGAAGTTTTCATACTCCTTCCTCCCCTACCTATTCCAGGGTCCCCCCCGTACTCAGTGAAACCAAACACGGATCAAAGTTCTAAGTTGCGGGACCTGCCATGAGTTACCGGAGAAATGACAAAAATCGCAAAACTGAGGTAACCTCAGAAAAGGTCTCTCTAGGATTGCTCATCCTAGAGTCCAGAAAATGAGGGTCACTTTTGTGTCATGAGCACTTCCTGGGACTCTGGTGTGCTGAGCCCATTACGCAGGCCATCTCATGTAACTCTGACTCCCACAGCAGCCATTAGAGACTGTTACTACTGTCATTTCCATTTTTTCATGAAACTAAAGTGTAGAGAAGTTAAGTACAATTGATCTGGTCATATAACTGGTAACTAGTAACTACCAAGGTCAAAAGGACACTTGTCTATCTGCCTCCAGAGTAAACACTCTAAATTTTTACACCAAAATGAAGAACATGATGAGCGATGAAATTACTTATCAATGTAAGCCATATCAGAAGCCAGCGCTATAATAGTTTTTATTACAAAGGATGTGGTTTATTGGCCGCAATGTAATAAACAGAATGTAGTAAACTCTAAGTCCATCATCTGCTACAATGCTCATTAATTATTGTATTGGTTATGCATAAATATCTTCAATGAAGCAAATGAGAAACTCAGGAAAGCCAATTCTCCACAATATTTTCCTGAAAATGGAAACAGAAATAACTCTTAACTTATTCTATAAGGGAAACAGTACCCTGATACAAAAACAATGCAGAGATATTACAACAAAAGTATAGATCAATATTTCTTATGAACATAGCTTTAAAATTGCTCAAAAAATATTAGCAAATTGAAACTAACAACACATAAAAAGAATTATACAGCACAACCAACTTGGATTTTTCCAGATATTCAAATCTGGTTCAAAATTTGAATATCAATTAATGTAATTCATCATATCAACAGACTAGAGAAAACCCATATGACCATATCAATAGATGGAGAAAAAATATTTGACAGGCGTTAACAGCCATTAATGATGAAAACTCTCAGTAAACTAGGAATGGACGGGACCTTCTTCAATTTGATAAAGAATATCTATACAAAAACTACATCTAACATCATAATGCAGAGAAACTTCACGCTTTTCTTACAAGTTCGGGAACCGCTCTGTGAAAGAAATTGCTAAGAGAATTAAAAGAACCCACGGACAGGGAGAAAATATTTCCAAGACACACATCTAAAAGATTTGTATCCAAAATAATCAAAAAACATTTACAGGTCAACATTAGGGAAACAAAGCAAACATGAAACACTGGGCAAAAGATATTAACATGTTCCAGGGGTGCCTAGGTGTCTCAGTCCGTTGAGTGTCCGACTTCAGCTCAGGTCTATGATCTGGTGTTCATGGGTTCAAACCCTACGCTGACAGCTCGGAGCCTGGAGCCTGCTTCAGATTCTGTGTCTCCCTCTCTCGCTGCCCCTCCCCTGCTCCCGCTTTGTTTCTCTCTGTCTCTCAAAAAATAAAATAAAACGTTAAAAAAATTTTTAAAAGATTTAACATATTCCTTACCAAATATAAGTGGATGGAAAATAAGCATATGGAAAATTGTTCAACATCATCTGTCATTCGGATATTACAAACTAAACTAAAATATCACTACATGCCTATCGGAATGGCTAGAAGCCAAAATACTGACAACACCAAATTCCAGCAAGGAATGTGGAGCAGGAGAACTCTGATTCACTGGTGACAGAAATATGAAACGGTACAGATATTTTAGAAAGCACTTTGGCAGTTTCTTACAATTCTAAACTTAGTCTTATCATATGACCCCACACATCATTCCTAGGTATTTAGCCAAATGAATTAAAAATATACGTTTATATATTTTATATGTTTGTATATTATGTATAAAACAAGTCTATTAATATTTATAGCTGCTATATTCGCCGTTGCCAAAAAGTGGAAGCAGCTAAAATTCCCTTTGATGGGTAAATGAATAAACAAACTGGGTTGTATTCATACAATGGAATGTTATTCAGTGATAAAAAGAAATGAGCTCTCATGCCATGACAAAACATGGAAGGACCTTAAATGTGCATTGCTATGGGAAAGCAGCTAGTGTGAAAGGGTTGCATATGGTATGATTCTAATTATATGACATTCTAGAAAAGACTAACTGTGAAGACAGTAAAAAGCTATTGACAGGAGGGACAGGAGGAAGGATGAAGAGAAGAAACCTTGGGGATTTTTAGGGGAGGGAAACTGTTCTATATGATATTGTAATGGTGGATACATGACATTACACATTTCTAGACACCCACAGTGTAACACAAAGAATGAAACTTAATGAAATGGATTTTAGTTAAAAAATGATGTATAGAGGGGCGGCTGGGTGTCTCAGTCGGTTAAGCGTCTGCCTTCGGCTCAGGTCATGATCTCACAGTCCGTGAGTTCGAGCCTCACGTCAGGCTCTGCGCTGACAACTCAGAGCCTGGAGCCTGCTTCGGATTCTGTGACGTCCTCTCTCTCTGCCCCTCTCCCGCGGTCTCTCTCTCTCTCTCTCAAAAGTAAAACAAACATTAAAAAATTAAAAAAAATAATGTATAGAAATATGTGAAGGGTATTAAGAGTACATTTTCCATGATGACCACTGAGTAATGTACAGAATTGTTGAATCACTATATTATACACCTGAAATTAACATAACACTGTATATTAATTATACTGGAATTTAAGGATAATAAAAATAAATTAATTAAAAGAAAAAAGAATAATGTATAAATATCAGTTCATCAGTTATAATAAATTAACCACACTAATGTGAGATATTAAGAATAGGGGAACTTTGTGGGGGTGAGAAGGGTCATACGGGAACTTCATGCTCAATTTTTCTACAAGATTAACACAGCTGCAAAAATTAAAAAAAATACTAAAAGTGAAGAACTCATATTATGACATGATTAGTTAATTTTCTGAAAGCCATGTAGCAAGTTGGGGGAACACTACAATGCTGTGTTCCCACCTGCTCCATTAACCAAGGGCTAATAGCTAAGCACGAGCTTACTCAGGTTAAAGAGCTCCACGTTCCTCCACATTCTTGCTGCTTACTCTCACCAGTTCTTGGGGCCCATTCTTCTCTGGCTTTTCAGGGCAAAGCATCGCATGGTACTTCAATGATCCATGTTCATATATAGGAAGACTAGATCCCCGCTTGGTACAAGCACATAACATCAATCCTTTCAATTCCAGAATCCTCTATTGCTTTCACTAATTTTCCTACTGTGCTAGAACTACTTCTCAAGGATATACAGTTGTGAGAGGACTCAGCCACTTGTCAGTATAATCTATTTGCTTGTTCCAATTTCCATGTATTGCTGGATCTTACATGCTTGTTTCCATGCTTGGGTCCACTGTCTGGAATTCCAAAGTATCCTGAAAATGTATAATTACCCTTGAAAAAAATAGATTTATATTTATTTACGTATAAATAAAATATATTTATATACAGTATGTATAAATTTATATATAGTATTTATAAAGTATCCTGAAAATGTATGACTATCCTGAAAAAAATATATTCATAATATAATATATATAATAGAATAATATATAATATATAAAAATAGATTTATACTTATTTACATATAAATTTAATATATATTTATATGTAAATAAATATATTAATATATTTATATGTATTTAAATAAATATGTATGTAATTTATGTATGTATATTTATATGTAAATAAATATATTTATATATATTTATATGTACATAAATATATTTTATATATTTATATGTAAATAAATATATTTTATATATATGATTTATATATAATTTTTATATATAATATATTTATATATAAATTTAATATATATTTATATATAAATATTTATTTTATGTTTTTAAAAATTTTATAATAAATATTAAATAAATTTATTTATATATAAATATATAAATACATATTTAACTTATATATAAACTATATAATTTATATTTAATTTATATATATGTGTATATATACTTATATATGTATATATATACTTATATACATATAATATATATATTATATATATATAATACATAAAGACTAGGAGCTGGTATAAGCTGGGGACAGCAGAAGGACTCCAGGACACCCAGTGCAGGTCCCACTGGGGATGTCAGCATGGAGGATACAACAAGTCCCACAAACCCTGCCCCCGCAAACAGTGCCCTCTGTCCTCTCTGACATCTTGGCCTTCTAGTTTGCTCAGGTTCCCTGAGCTCAAAAAGTAAGAAGAGTTCCAAGCGAATTGCCTAACACATGATCATTTTATTCATTTCCCTAGTTATTGAGTTCCTCATAGCGTCTGGGGTTCTAGAGGGGTCACCTCTTGCAACAGCCATCCTAACACCTAGTGTTAGAGCTTCTAGGTCCATCCTTCCCTTACCTCTGTGCACCAGGCTGCCTGCCATTTTCACAGTGCTATTTATCTGGGTCTGGATCTGGGCTCCAAAGTGGGCTATACTGTTTATAAATATTTGGGTCCTCATTATAAGCCAGTTGCTTTTTATAATTCAGCCCTGCTCCCTTACATGACCTCTGAACTGGCTTCTCTTGGGGACTGGGGCCTTGGGGCTGGATTTGTCCATAGATGAGCACGAGCCTCAGTGTAAGCTGCCACTTGGGAAAGAGCTGGAAGCAGGAGTCAAGTCCCCAAGTTCCTCAGATCCCACACATCCTGCTCATTGGCTACATGGTTCTGGTCCCAGGATCCCAGGAGATGGCTCTTCCTGGGAATTCTCAATCCATGGAAGTCAGTGGACACTGGTGGAGGAAGCTTGGGCCTGGACTGGGAATGAAGCACCCTCTCCTGACCCTCAGGTCCAGAGCTCACCCTGGGCTCAAGGGGCCTTCTCAGCACTGTTGGCTTGCTGAAAGGAGATAAGGACACTAAGGACCTCGTAGTGCTGCTTTCCCCAAAAATTGTGTGACTTTTATAACTTTCTAAATAAAAGTACAGAGAATAAAACTAGAGTTTGATTTTTGGTATGTGTTCAATTTTTTATTTTAATAAAAGTAGGCTATGCACAACGCATGCAGTGCTTGCGTCTGAACTAATACAAGAGGCAATTGCCAATGGCTACAGTGATTTGAGGTTCAGTCTTTACATTCAGCAAGGTTTTTTTTAATTTATTTTTTTAATGTTTATTTATTTTTGAGAGAGAAAGAGACAGAGTGTGAGTGGGGGAGGGGCAGAGAGAGAAGGAGACACAGAAACTGAAGCAGGCTCCAGGCTCCAAGCTGTCAGCACAGAGCCCGATGCAGGGCTCAAACCCACTAACTGCCAAATCATTACCTGAGCTGATGTTGGTTGTTCAACAAACTGAGCCACACTACCCAGGCTCCCATACATTCAGCAAGTTTAAATCCATTCTTATGTGTTTTTTGACACCTTATTTGCGAACAGAAAATACTACTTGCTGATAAATTGTTAAGATCCACTCAATTTAATTAATATTTGAGAGGCACTAAAACTCCCATCTCTCTCTTTCTATACACACACACACACACACACACACACACGTGCACACAAACAAACACACATACACACGCATGAAGATAGAAAATGATAGGTATTAGATGAGAGGCTGATAGAAACACACTATTGCTGTGTTGCCACTCTTGATATGGTTTTCCTATTTTTATAGATTTAGCATATTGTTAGTTTCAGGTAGCTCCAAGGAGTAGAAAAAAAAATTGGGGTGGAGAAGGTAAGAGCAAATAGAACTTCCCCTCCACTCCCCAGAACACCTCCAAAGGTCATGCAATGTACAAGTGACACAACATGGACATTCACAGGGAAACTTAATAGTTGAATCATGTGTGTTGAATCATGATATTGGGGAAACTTACAGGACACAGAGTTGGATAAGAGAAGATTTTAGGATGTTAAGGACCTGTGACACCATGTTGGAAACACTTACGCTGAAGATTAGAGAAGAGGAACGTGGCAGTCTTTGAAACACAAGGTTTCACTGGGGACAGAGAACTTGGAATGATCCCTAAATATGATAAAGAAGTAAGTTTTAACAATGTGGACTACCAAAATGTAAGAACTTTGATGTAAATCCAATAGACAATTGAAGTTTTAATTTAGGAAAACAGCTGTTTATAAAAAGTAAATCTTTATCAGATTTGCACAATAATGACTGAATATTGTCAACTGTCCTTAACATCAGTCCATAAATTAGGAGGACGCTGGAAAATGTTCAAATGGAATTTGTTGTGGAAAACAGTGTTTGAATTTAGGGAAAAGGAAATTATCAGATGGTGAGGATTTGGACTTCCCCCTGTGTTTTTGTTTCCACTCCTAATCTTTACTGATATTTTCAGAGAATAAAATTATAGAAGTTGAAATTCAAATACATAACCAAAAACAAAAATTTTAAAGGAAGATATTTAATATGCATTGATTCATTATTACTTTTCAATTACTTTTGTGTCATACAAATTCCAAGGTACAAGTATGTGAAAATTGAGTAGATGAATAAAATCTATCCATACTGTTAGCATGAGAAAACTCACATAGGATGTAATAATATGCGATGATAATTTTACTGAACAAATCTGAATGTTGAGAAATATTAACATCTGCAGTTATATTGATGGATGTATCCTGGAGGTGATATTATATTCTCTGACTGCTGTTCACATGGTTTCATAAACACATATATCCCTGAAAACTTGGCAATAAGAAAAAATAAGATTTCCTTCTGATAATTGAATGACAGAACATGCAAATAATTGAATCATAAATATTTACATTTAGCTTACGAAGACAGAGTAGTTTAGAGGCCAGAGCAAAACCAGTGTATAATCTAACTGACAAGGTAGAGGATTAATATGCCAGTTAGAGGCGAGAATATTGTCAGCTTGGAAAACAAAGAACAATTGAAATAGACGCAACTCAGAAAAACACCTTCTTGGGAAGATGTTGCTCTTGAAAATCAGACACCAATATTCCCTCTCCTTCAATATCCATGTTGAGTATACCATGATATCTGATTTTGTTAATACGATGTTATACATCTTTAAACCATGTAAAAATAGTCTTTTTAGCAAGCTCAGGACTGATTGTCTCTCTGCATACTGTAATTCCAAGGAGAGGATATATTCGCCAGGTCACTATAAAGATGGTTACCTGCCAATCTTTTCAACTTTTAATTGAAAAGCTCGTCGATTGACAGAAGTTTGTATCTTTTTATTTAATGGAATTTCAACATCATGAATCACGGATTCACTGGAATGCAGTGAATTCACTTACTATATTTTAGAAGACCACAAGACAAGTAGCCCAGATAATATTACTCCTGGTAACTCACCTAAAACATTCTGTTTCTAAATTTCTACAAAACCCATTGCGTATATCTGATGCATAGTTTGGATTGGCAGGCCATGGTACACAATAGAATGGAGAATTGTTCCAAAGCAATTGAATCCAAATCCATGTAATTTCACGAGGAAAGGGCATTAATCAACTGAATTGACTATAGAATATATTTCGTCAAGTTCTAATAAAATCACTACAATATCAGATGCAACATGAAACACACAGTCCATCATCCATTCAAGTTCACTAATATAAAATCCCACATAGAGCTGTAGATATGATCAATAATGCCTGCAGAGCCTGGGATGGAGAATATTAAATCTAATGTTATTCTCTAGATTACATGTCTTGATGACACACTTGGGAAATGTGTTTTATTTAATATTAATAATTCCCTCAAATATTTGCTCTTTCAGGGACATATTACTTTTGCAGTTTTATCAGACTATTCAGGGAGAAAAATATATTAAGATTAAAGATATGCTGGAAGTAATAACATTTTCATAAATCTGATTTATAAATCTCATAAAACTTGGAAATACACCCTTAGTTTTTGCCATATCATTTATAGATAGCGATGTTATTTTGAATGAAAATTGTATAGTCTCATTCATCCCTAATGTTGTTGTTGTTGTTGTTGTTTTTAATCAACCATTTTGAGTAGTAAAATTTTATGTTTCTAGATGGCTCCATTAGTATCTAATGTACCTCTGAAAATCTATTTCAAATATTAGGGTTTGGCATTTTCTGAAATTTACTTGTGCCTTTTAAACGTTGAAACTTAAAACTATACATGTTTCTGTAGAACGGCACCAAATCCGAGAGAAGAAAATGGTGAGCAGTAGAGTTGAAGATCTTGTCATTGTTCAGAAATCAGTCTTGATGTTTCTTACTGCTCAAGGCCCTTTGCTGGATATGTGAGACATCCCACACAAGCGTTCTGAACCTGAGCTATCGCCTTATGTGGACCACTTGGTATGAACACAGTCTGTACCCACCAGTGTGCTGTAAATCCCATTGGCCAATGACCTCATGGAGGTGCTGATTTTGTGCTTTTCATAAACTAACCTTCATTAGGAATGATACGCTTGGGGCGCCTGGGTGGCTCAGTCGGTTGAGCGTCCGGGTCGGCTCAGGTCATGATCTCGCGGTCCGTGAGTTCGAGCCCCGCGACGGGCTCTGTGCTGACAGCTCAGAGCCTGGAGCCTGTTTCAGATTCTGTGTCAAAAATAATAAAAAATATTATATAATTTTTTATATATATATAAATAAAATAAATAAAATAAATAAATAAAATAAATAAATAAATAAATATTTAAATATTTATTTATTTTATTTATTTATCAAAAAAAAATAAAACGTTAAAAAAAATTAAAAAAAGAAAGAATGATACCCTTGCCATGTATTGTTATAGGGCCCGGGGATGCAAAGTGACTAAGAGAGACTAATTCTCTTCTCTCAGAGAACGGAGAGTTTGGTGGCACAGATTGTCATGCCTTAACACAAAAACAAAAACAAGGACAAAAGCAGAACTTGTCAACAATAAAGGCAAACATACTAAGAATAAAATCAGGGCAAAATTCTATTTTCTTCCTAGACATAAACAAGCAGAAACAATAAACATACAAAAAGGCCCCCGTGAACTGGTAAAAAGGGAATATTCTGAGACTAAAATATCATCCACGGGATCAAAAATACCATGTCCAACTTAAAACATAGAAATAAGGCAAAAAAAAAAGCAGATAAACTTCTATATAAAGGAAATCTGTGAAATAAAAAGTATCCTCTCTGTAATAAATAAAATTCAAACTGTGCAAGAAGAACATAAAGTTTTGAAGATAAGTAATGAATCTCTTCCTCATGTAAGAAAGAAATTATCGGAGTAAAGAATGGATTATTAGAAAGAGTAGAAGTAGCAAGATAAATACGAGAAATAGGTATTCTTCTCTGAAGGCTCTAGATTTTCAAATTAACTCACCTAATAGCTCCACCAGTAGTAAGTAAAACCCAAACCTACGAAATTGCAAACTTACCCCAAAGAGAGGTTTCAGACGTTCTCAGGCATAAATCAACAAATACAGTTTGAAATCAGAAGAGTTTCAGATTTTTATTTTAAAACCCTAGATGATTAAATATAATGAAACATATACAGTTTTGTGTAGAGCATGTTATTACTAAATAATTCTATATACTCTAGGAATGAGAAAAGTAAGAGAAAAAAACTACATATCTAATGCTCTTAGAAAAGAAGTCGGCTCACATACCCACATATTTCTGTATCTGAACTAGCTGCCTGATGAGCCAACTGGAACTCACAACTAGAGATGTAATCAGTCAGGAAACACATCAGGAAACAGAATGTGGTTCAATCCAAGCAAATATGTAACACACTTTCATAACAGTGTAAAAGTCACAAATAACCTAATATTCATAAACTAATATGTGACCATAACATTGCAATATAGATTTAAAAGCTAAATTATACTTTTTAAGTGAATATCATGGAAGAAAGGAAGGAGAAGGCAAAAGCAAATTAAAATTTTATTTTGTGCGTGTGAAGTTCACAGATACTACACGCTAGTAACTAGAGAGAAATAGTTGGACGTATGACATAAAGAGCAGGTGGAATAAAGCCACAACATAGTGGATTCAAATCATAGGAAAAGAGAATGAAGGACAAGTGGAAGTTCTCGTCTAGGAGATGTCTGACAGGCCTGTAGCTTAAATGCAGAAGACACCACAGGAAAAGGATACCAGCACCGTTTTCCTCATGTGGCCATCTGTGGGCTACACCTGCATATAAGTACATGCTGTGTGTAGATTAGTCTGCTATTTAAGAAGTCATTATAAGGCCACCTGGGTGGCTCAGTCGGCGAAGCATCCGACTTTGGCTCGGGTCATGATCTCACGGTCCGTGAGTTCGAGCCCCACGTCAGGCTCTGTGCTGACAGCTCAGAGCCTGGAGCCTGCTTCAGATTCTGCGTCTCCCCCATTCTAAGCCCCTCCCCTACTCGTGCTCTGTCTCTCTCTGTCTCTCAAAAATAAATAAATGTAAAAAAAAAATTAAAAAAAAGAAGTCATTATATACACTTGGACCAGGCAAGAACATGGCAAAAAGTAATAATAAGAGGTAAAGTTCTTAGATCTGCAATATTTGCATTCAGGATGGCATAAATAAGATGACTGAGAAAGTCAGCAGAAGTTTCTTTTTTTTAATGTTTATTCATTTTTGAGAGAGAGAGAGAGAGAGAGAGAGAGAGGGAAAGAGAGAAAGAGACAGGGTGTGAGAAGGGGAAGGGCAGAAAGAGAGGGACACAATCCCAAGCAGGCTCAAGGCCCTGCACTGTCAGCACAGAGTCCAACATGGGACTCAAACTCACGAAATGTGAGATCATGACCTGAACCGAAGTCAGACGCTTAATTCACTGAGTCACCCAGGTGCCCCGATTCTTATTTATTTTTGAGAGAGAGACAAAGTATAGGCAGGAGAAGGGTAAAGAGAGAGGGGGACGCAGAATCCGAAGCAGGCTCCAGGCTCTGAGCTGTCAGCACAGAGCGCGATGCGGGGCTCAAACCCACGAACCATGAGACAGTGACCTGAGGCAAAGTCAGATGCTTCACCCACTGAGCCACCCAGGAACCCCAGCAGAAGCTTTCTCAAGCATGGTATGCACCTCTGGAACTTAGGGCCACCTCTGAACCATGTGTTCCTTAGCTGTCCTCTAAATTAATACCTCTGCACCTATGATCTGATTAATCCTAAAGTTAGCAAATGGCTCAATGTTCAATCACGAGATGTGTATGTGAGTCTGACCTTCAGGGTATAATTAAGGCCTGTTCTGCATCCAACTATCCAAAAATAAATAAATAAATAAATAAATAAATAAATAAATAAAGGAAGGAAGGAAGAGAAAAGAAAAAGCAAATGCAATGAAATGCAGAACGATTTAAAAGCCACACATGGATATCCTAATATATAAATTTTGCTATTAGCAGAAAGCAGAACTTCTCCTACTAAAAAGCATGGTGTCAGTTGTCATCCACAAATAATGTAAGAGCATATAAAGGTGTCTAATATAAAATTAAGGAAGAAAACACTCATACATAATTGAGCGAAAAAATGTATTATAAGACTTCTGAACATTCTGGTGCTGGGATTATAAAAAATTATATATTATTTTCTAATATGAAAGATTTTATGTATATATATTATATATGTGAAGATTACAGCTATATGTATGATTATATACATGTATGTATTACATATATTATATATATAACTCTTTGTTAAAAAAATATCCTTGTCAAGACTAGTAGGCTCTAATATGGCAACCATCCCCAGTGAGATTCACTGACTTGTTCAAACTAGAATCTCCTTATGACCTTTTCTGGTGAGTCCTATTCAGTCTAGACAGCCCCCAATCCATTCTAGACAACTCCAATTCCATTCTGCAGGTCGTCAGATGGCTGTAGCAAACGAAAGACAATTACTATATACCCACGGATCTTCAGGTATCAATCTTGAGAAGAATGATGTTTTAGGAGGAATGTCACAAGAAATATATGCAAGGTGGTATTTTTTTTTTCACTGTAACTTCATACAACCCTTGAAAATCTATCAGTGAAAGCAGGACAATGCGCAAGGCTTAGTACCTTAAGATAGGAGCTCTTTTCACTAGAACTTCTCATGTTTCAAATTAAGCACTACAGACCAGCTAGAATGTATATTATTCTCGCTGCTCTGGCTTCATCAAGTGGCCATGGCTAGAGTCTGCTCCTCCCTTCATCCAGCCCCCGGCCGGCATACAAAGGAGTATGCTCAGATTTCACAAAAACCGTGTGGATCTGTCAGGCCATTGACGTCACAGTTGTCTCCACTAACATCCCTCCACGTTAGCTGAGTGAGGAGAAATCATCAGAGCTCAATTAAGATTTTCTAGGTATTTACCTGGTGCAGGCTGGGCTGATTTTTTTGTATGGTAGCAATCTCCAGAAAAAGTTGCATTCAGTTTCCCATCACTCTTTGATTTCATCTTGCTGTATACTGTTTGACTGTTCTCCTCACCAGAAGATACAGCCACACCTTTTCTCTCCCAGGCCCAGCAGCAAGAGGTAAGACGGAGTTAAGGAAAGAGTTCACACCCAGCCAAAAGCAGTAGGTGGGGTGGGATTTGGGTAGTGGATATCTTAATCCGACCAAGGTTTAAATAAGGTCCAATAAACCCTGTGATTTCAGACAAGTTACTGAAATATTTTGGGGTCAATCTCCTTATCAATGAAATGCAATAGAAGTATAGCAGCCTCAGTTAATGACCTGCCCATATTCCCTTGAATGATCTGAAGAGTCATCTCAGAAGTTGATGTATATGCCTCTGTGTTTCTCAAAGAACTTTCTCTGACTTGCAAAGCTGCTCAGCCTCTCTGCAGGGCAGGCTGAAAGTGGCCCAAAAGTTAATGCACCAGGAACAGATCTCAAACAATGAGAGATAGTTATTGGTAAGTGAATAACTTCACTTACTGTTGAGGCTCCTCAAGTGGCCTCTCAGTAGGATTCAACACCAAGTGCCCATGGAGATAAGGCTCCGTGCTGCATGACCGACCCACGTTCCAACCATCCTTGTCTTTCTCCTCTGTTTCCTGAGTGCTTCCTGGGATCACCTGTTGTATCAACTACTACAGCTAAGTCTTTTCCCAGGGCTTGCATGGGGAAGGGGGGGATCAAAACTAATATACCAGAGAGTAAACCCAGTGTTCCCGGAGGACCCAATAGATGGCGCTCATATAAACTGTGCAGCTCAGAGCTTGATTCAGAATAGGATTTTAATGAACACTGCTTTCCTTCATCCTTACCTACAACTTTACCCACACTGTACGTTGGATACCCTTGTTTTCCTGCCAGAGTTTAAAACCAAATGAAAACAAACAAAGCAAAAACAAAAACAAATGAGTCAAGAAGATGGCGACTAAAAAGTGAGGTCGATTACTGTTAGAGTTGCTGTAATCGTGGTTTAGGTCTGTAGCCACAGATAATTCTCAAAATGGAAACCTAGAATTAGGCCCACTTACCCATCTTATTATAGAGAGAGCTGAAAATGGAAGGCCTTCAATCCAGGGCTCAAGTTTGGTGAATCCAAATGTCGACTATTGCGGGAGAACTAGAGGGGCAAGGGTATGTCTTCCCAATTCTTCCTCAACAAAAGCTTCCTGCCTCCTGCAGTGGGGGAAAAGGATGAAAGAATGAGAGAGATGTATTAGAGTTGTCTGTATAAACATATCTAAAAGGGAGAGAGAGAGAAAGGGAGAGAGAGAGAGAGAGAGAGAAGGAGGGAGGGACTTATGAGAAATGGGTTCCATTCATGTGATTATGTAGGCTAAGAAATCCCAGAGTGTTTTTGGCATGCTCGTGGCCCAGGAAAGCTGGTGGTGTAATTTAGTCTGATCCCAAAGACCTGAGGAGCAGGAAAGCTGATGTGTAAATCCCAAACTGAGGACAGAAAAGGTAGGGTGAGATGCTTCAGCTCAAACAGTATGAGACAAGAATAAAAGGGGTACATTCTACCTTCCTCTGCTTTTTGTGCTATTTAGGCCCTTGGATTGGAAGACAACCACCCACACTAGGGGAGCAATCAACCAACTCAAATATAATCTTATCCAGAAATGCTCTCTCAGACACACCCAGAAATAATGTTTCGTCTGAGCACTCCAAGGCTTGTCAAGTTGACACATAAAATTTACCAGCACAAGGGAGAAAAGAGATTAAAAGTTAACTCTAAAGAATCTCAAAACCTGAAATGCAAATACCATTTTGTTCAGGTCTATTTTGCAACGCTCATGAGCAGTGTAGGGCCCAAATGAACCTCCAAGACTATTGTATTCAAGCCCGAATATTCACTGCTTTCTATTTCCCATCCCAAATTATGTTTAGACATATTGTCTGACAGTTAGCCATTCAGGATTGAGATTGCACGATAATATAAAGGTACCCCAGTGAAAATGCTAACAACATGGAACTCGCCCAAATTTAAATATAAACTTTCTTGTTATCAATTTTTAAAGAAAACATAAAAATTAAAAAAATAAATGTCCTTTAAGTTAGGTTGAAGTTCAAATATATAAAATGAAAAGAGAATTAAGTTCAATACCAAGTGACCCGTCTGTACGGGTCATAAAGATGTTAAATCCTCCTCAATTCCTTAATCTCATTCTCAGCTAAACACATCTTTATTGCTTGGGTGGAGGAAGGGTTTCCTTCACAGTTGGCCTGGGCTGTTTCTCACAAGGTTCAGTATATAGTTTCTCCAAAATATATCCATTGGGAATTTTTACTTTGCAGGGGTTGTTCTGTATGGTACCAGGTTGTTCTATACATGATCTCGTGCATTTGTCAAAATCCTTAGAACTGCATACTGCAAAGAATGAACTCTACCGTAGGCAACTTCAAGCATCAACCAGAAGGGGGGAGTCCGAGAATGGAATGCGGACTGTGTCAAAGGAGCCTAACCGCATTACAAGTGTTCAGCACAATTTCACCGGCTATAGTGGGGAGAGAAGGAGCTGACCCTTTGTAACTTGGAAAAACAGTGTTTTAGCTAAACATGGTAAGCCTAAAGATGGGAAGAGCTGTGTGTAAACACCTTACTCTAGTTGGTAAATGTGTTTCTCTCCAAGGTACAGGTTAGCAATTCTGAAAACTACTTTCTATGGGACACTACAATACTAAAATTGAACAAATAAGTAAATAAACTGCAGTTAATGGGAGCCAGATCTCTCACTGTCAAGGAAAGAGGTTTTCAATAAGCAAGAGGCAAAGTTAGAATAAACCCTGTGGTGCTAGATTAGAGTAGAAGGTGTTAATATTAACGCACATTTATTTTAATAGAGATGGAAGTATGGTACATGTATAGATAAATACATTTTGAAGGTAGGTAGGTAGATATAGATAGATAGGTGTTGACAAATGCTGATATATAGACAGGCAGACAGATGCGTAAGATAATCAGTCATGTGTATATACATGGCTTAGTACATATTCCATCGAACATGTAAATCCAAGTACTGCTACCTCTGTCCACCGACAGGCACTAGAAATGGTGACACCCCAGAAGCAATGAGCCCCACCAGTGTCCACATTTATTCTCAAAATACTGGTTTCCCACAAAAGAAATCGGATCTCCTTTCATACATGATTGATTCTGGGGCATCAGATGGTTCCCTGCCGGGTCAGGAAAATCACAAGATGGGGCAGATTGTCTTGTTGTGCCAGATAATAATGAAAGGCTTCAAAGGTAATAAATAGAAGATGGGGTCTGGTCCAAAGAAGCCAATGTGAAAGACCTCCCAACGATCAAAGGTGGGCGATTTATACAATAAAAGAAATAATGATAGTGTTGTGTTGAATAAAAAAGCATCCTTGAGTTCAGGTTAATTTAAGTAAATGATTAAATAAATGAATAAATGGAAGGCAGGGGATAATATTCTTATAGAAATATTCCAAGTAATATAGAGGAATAGGAAGAATAGAAAATCATCATTATGGGGAGCCACCTGTGTGGCTCATCCGGTTAAGCATCCGACTTCGGTTCAGGTCACGGTCTCACGGTTCGGTGTATGAGTTTGAGCCCCGCATCTGGATCACAGCTGTCAGCGCAGAGCCTGCTTTGGATCCTCTGTCCCCCTCTCCTCTCTGCCCCTTCCCCGCTCACCCTGTCTCTCAAAAATAAATGAACGTTAAAAAAAAAAGAAAAGAAAACCTCAGTTCAAATTTGGAAATAAAAATAAACCACACTAAGAAAGGAAAATACTTTACGAAATATATTTAATACCACATCTCTTAAGGAGATTCACATCTTATTTTTTAGAGCTAAAAATTACCACAACATTGGCCCTACACTAAAGACAGGGAGAAAATATGTCAACGCCCATTGCTGAAAGCAGGAATCCAAGGACAGATTCTGTTCCCTGAATATTATCCATGGTGCTGTCATCGACCATTGTCATATCTAAACAGCATGAGTTCAGGGTAAGCCCCTCTTCATTTGTTCCTTGACTCTGAATGTAGCTAGTTTAAATACTTACCCGGGTCTAGGTTATAACAAGTTAAGGGTACAACCTAAGAACGATTTATACTGAATGCAAAGCCCAAAGCACTGCATTTTTAAAGATATAAAATGTTGCTGTACTCATCGACGTTTAAAAAGCTCTAGGCAATATTCCGCCTCAATTTCATCTGCAATATGAAAGCGGGTTGCACTTGTGTGGTTGAAGGTCAAACTATAGCAGCTGTGCTTTAGGGTCACTGCTATTTGGCTAAGGGACCCACAGCTCCATACCCCCACCTGTGTAAAAATAGCCGCTCACATTTGGACAAAGCCGCTATAAAGTGCAGTGACCTGCCAAGGCCAAAAATCACATGTGCCCTAAAATTTCAAAGTCCTGCTGAGCTGCGATGGCTAAAACCCAATAGCAAAAGGGTAAAAATGAATTAGGGGCCTGATACAGGTTGCTGCAAATCACCAAGAGCAAAAGTCCTTGTGGCCTTGCCCTGCCAGAAGCTGTAATCAGCAACTGTTGTTTTCCTTAAAAAATTCTACTCAGTCTTTGCATCAATCTTGGTCTGACTGAGAGACAGAAACCACACAGTGGATAGAACACAAGGTTAACATAAAGAATTATTAAACACCAGTGATGAAAAGTAGTTACAGGATATAAAGAAACTCCATGGCATTCTAGGGCTGAGGGACTATCTAGAGTGGACAAACCTGGAAAAGAGGCCACTGCCCAATGCTTGTTAGAGAAGGTGTGTTGAACCCAGTGGTTTAGGGAAATCTGTAGATTTGCCCAGGCTGGAGCTAGACTACAAGTCACTGAGTGATGCAGAAGTAGCCCTCCAGAGTTCAGGACCTGCCCTCAGGTGACCAGCAACTGATGATGTGGGGGGTGGAGACAGTGTGGGGCTGGAAAGGAAACTGGCTGTTTAGTGTGAACAGGTATAGCAGTGCAGAAGAAGCCTTCAGGGCACTGGTTTCCATGTAGAGAAAGCTGCCGGAAAGGTGTCACCAGGCTAGGACAAGGGCTCAAGGGGAGAAGAGCAGTTCTTTCCCCCTTCAATGTCTTTTCTGCACCTTTTACTGAGAAAGCTAATGTTGTGCTCACGTAGAGGAGAAACGCCCATTATGGCAGAACATATATTGGAATAGTTGATAAGCGGCAGACACTTCTAAATGTTTCCATTGCAGTGTTGCAGCCCCGAACACTACCACTGGGTTGACAGGACATTGAACAAACTCCTCTGTGGAATCTATTTATTCTCAAATTAGCTAACATACAGTGTAGTCTTGGCTTCAGGAGTAGATTTCAGTGGTTCATCACTTACATGTAACACCCAGTGCTCATTCCAACAAGTGCCCTCCTTCATGCCCACCCCCCAACAACCCTCAGTTTGTGCTCTGTATTTAAGAGCCTTTTATGGTTTGTCTGTTTTTATCTTATTTTCCCTACCCTTCCCCTAGGGTCATCCGTTAAGTTTCTCAAATTGCACATATGAGTGAAATCATAGATTTGTTTTTCTCTCACTTATTTCACTTAGCCTAATACCTTCCAGTTCCATCCACATTGTTGCAAATGGCAAGACTTCATTCTTTTTCATCACCGAGTAGTATTCCATTGTATATATGTGTGTGTATGTGTGTGTGTGTGTATACACACACACACACACATACACACACATATATATACACGCACACACACATATAGTACATCTTCTTAATCCATAAATCATTTGATGGACATTTGGGCCCTTTCCATAATTTGGCTATTGTTGATAGTGCTGCCATAAACATTGAGGTGCATGTGCCCCCTTTGAATCAGCACTCCTGTATCCTTCGATAAATTCCTAGTATTGCAATTTCTGGGTCCTAGGGCCATTCTATTCTTAATTTTTGGAGGAACCTCCACACCATTTTCCAGAGTAGTTGCACCAGTTTGCATTCCCACCCACAGTGTAAAGGATTCCCCTTTCTCCACATTCTCTCCAACATCTGTTTTTTCCTGAGTTGCTAATTTTAGCTACTCTGACCTTCGTGAGGTGGTATCTCGGTGTGCTTTTGATTTGTATCTCCCTGATAATGAGTGAGGCTGAGCATCGTTTCATGTGTCTGTTGGCCATCTGGATGTCTTCTTTGGAAAAGTGTCTATTCATGTCTTCTCATTTCTTCGCTGGATTATTTGTTTTTAAGGTGTTGAGTTTGGTGGTTCTTTATAGATTCTTGATACTAACCCTTTATCCAACATGTCATTTGCAAATATTTTCTCCCATTCCGTCAGTTGCCTTCTAGTTTTATTGACTGTTTTTTTTTTTTTTGCTGTGCAGAAGCTTTTTATCTTCATGCGGCCCCAATAGTTCATTTCGGCTTTTATTTACCTTGCTTTCAGAGACATGTCAGATAAGAAGTTGCTACAGCCAAGGTCAAAGAGGTTGCTGCCTATTTTCTCCTACAGAATTCTGATCCTATGTTGTCTCACATTTAGGTCTTTCATCCATTTTGAATTAATTTTTGTGTATGGTGTAAGAAAGTGGTCCAGTTTCATTCTTCTGCATGTTGCTGTCCAGTTCTCCTAGCCCCATTTGTTAAAGAGACTGTCTTTTTTCCACTGGACACTTTTACCTGCTTTGTCAAAGAGCAGTTGGCCATATATTTGTGGGTCCATTTCTGGGTTCTCTATTCTATTCCATTGATCTATGTGTCTGTTTTTGTGCCATTACCATACTGTCTTGATGATTACAGCTTTGTGATACAAGTTAAAGTCTGAGATTGTGATGCCTCCAGTTTTGGTTTTCTTTCTCAGCATTACTTTGGATATTCGGGCTCTTTTGTGGTTCCATACACATTTTAGGGTTATTTGTTCTAGCTCTGCAAAGAATACTAGTGGTATTTTGGTAGGGGTTACATTGAACGTGTAGATTTCTTTGGGTAGTAGCGACATTTTAACAATATTTGTTCTTCAAATCTATGAACATGGAATGTTTTCCCATTTTTTGTGTGTCGTCTTCAATTTTCTTCATAAGGTTTCTGTAGTTTTCAGCATACAGATCTTTTTTTTTCTGTTAGAGAATTACTTTATTAATACAAAACATGCACAGAAACTAATTAAGTGGTGAGAAATTTAAATATCTAAGTAACAGCAAATAGGTGGCATTTCAGGGTTTACAGAACACATGGAGACTGCAACAGATTAGACTCCCATGGTTTAGAGGGCATCTTCAGAGGTGAACAGGGCCCCTGGTGTAACAGCTTTTCAGGTTCCCTGTCCTCAAGAATCATGAGAGGCAGTTCATTAAAGGGGAGGTGTACAATCCCTTCTTTCAGAGGTAGCTCTTCCATTTTACCTCCTGACTGCATTCTTTTCTTCATTCTTTGAGATTTGTTCCATTCCTGGTTTCTGTGTCTTTATGCTCTGTGTTGACATCTTCAGGTCTCAAGGCACTGCTTTCAGAGAAGCTCAGGTTATTGCAGATGATTAGGAGTTACTCAGAGAAAAAAAAAATATGACTCACTTCATGAATTTTTATAGAAATTTGAGGGGCACCTGGGTAGCTCAGTCGATTGAACTCCAACTCTTGGTTTTAATTATGATCCCAGAGTTGGGGGGTTGAGCCCGTTGTCAGGCTCCGTGCTGAGTGGGGAGCCTGCTTAAGATTCTCTTTCTCTCCCCCCACCCCCCGCCTCTCTCCACGTCTCATGCTTTCTGTCTCTCTTTTTCTCTAAAATAAAACAAAAAATAGATTGAAATTGGATTGCATTTATTTTATTTTTCAAATTAGTTGCTTTAGCCTTCATGTATGATATACCAACAGGAAGCTCAATGCTGTAGCATTAACTTAAGCCACATGCATTACCCAAAGACCTCAAGAATTTACTCACTCTGAAGACAGATGATGATCAGCAAAACCTAAGAAGTAGAACTGTGCTTTAATAATTCTAGAAATACTGCTGTTTCAGACACTTAAAAAAATCAATCCTTTGTGATTCAGTTCTGAGGGTGTATTTACACTGGAAACACTAGTGCCCAAAATTGGATCCCATACTCCCCACCATTTTCCCATTTCTCCACGTGGATGCTCTTTTTGATTGTGCTCAAAACATTCTTCCCCAAATGCAACAATCTTACCATCACTTCTGGATATGGAATGGACTTCAGAATCATGTATTTATTTATTTACTTATTTATTTATAATTTTTTAAATGTTTATTTATTATTGAGAGACACAGAGCATGAGCAGGGGAGGGGTAGAGAGAGGGGGAGACATAGAATCTGAAGTAGGCTCCAGGCTCTGAGCTGTCAGCACAGAGCCCGACACGGGGCTCGAACTCACAAACTGCAAGATCACGACCTGAGCCAAAGTCAGTTGCTTAACCAACTGAGCTACCCAGGTGCCCCAAGGATCATTTATATGCTATATAAACCCAGATCTCCAATAGGCTGAGTCAAGTCTCTTACCTTTGCTATCCTTGCCTTCTTAGTAAACACCCTCCTGACACTCTAAATCCACAAGTCCCTGGACTGTATCAACTATCAACTCTCTAAACTCGGAACATATGAGTATATGGATGTGTATATCTCAGAATATCCTACCCATCTTAGTTCATTCTCTACTTCTATTCTTCCTTCTTAGTTTATAATATTACTTGTGATGTGGGTTCACCATGCCATTTAAGAATATTCACTTCAGTTATAAAGAACAAGTAAATCAAGTAGGATGGATGAAATCAATGAAGTTTATAACCATTTGAAGGTAAATAAAGAACTAGCTGGTGAGACATGTTACACAGATAAAGAGCGCATATGTGTGTTAAAATAGACAAGAAGGTGAATGAAGGGACCAATTAAGTGACAAATACTCCCAAGGCACCAACTCTTCATGGAAGTCTTTGCATCCATAAATTGGCCACCAATGGGTGATGCTCAAAATGGTCCCCAGTGTTCTCTGTCCAAGACGTACTTGTAAAAATCATAGCTGCTTGACAGATTTTTAACAAGTGATAGCTGCTGCCATATGTTCCTGTTCCTGTACCTCTTCAATAAAACAAGGATGTATTGAGGTGGCATGCTAGTTCTTGAACCACCACACCTGTCCATAAGGAAGGCTGATACATCAGAGAGAAAAGAGGGGATATATACCATTAAGTATTATAATATGCACACACTCTTTAGTTTACATGAGGAATTATTAAAAATTATAGTTATTTGCCTTTATAAATAACTAAATGATAATTTTACCAAGATTAAAGTGGTTGTCCAGAGAGACACTTCTGCTTCTTCCAGAGAGACACTGGGGTCAGAGAGTATGATCGTTCCACCTTGCTCACAGCCTATCTTAACTTGTAATCTTCCTCTTTATCCCTCTGCCTCCAGTTTTATGTTTTATTCTCATTCAGAAAACCATATATTCGGAGCTCTTTAATTTTTGCCTGAGCCTTTCTACTGTGTCTCCTGAAACTCTTTGTCTGGTGGTCTATCTATAGACCATAACAGCACTCGGTCCACTTCCTGTTTGTGCGTGTCCAGATCACTCCAAAACTTCCCCCTTTACTGTGTCTTCCTTATTAGCTAAGATCTATTTTTCTCCTTAAACGCTAAACCCACACATCTTCCCTTGAACGAGCCCCACCCTTTTCCACTTGTCTTGTGACATTTAGTAATGCTTTTGACATCCTATAGACCTTGTACAATAATTCATTATGTGAATTGTACATCAGTCATTTTATGCACACACACACACACACACACACACACACACACACAGAGACTTTAACATTATATCAGTACAAATCAGGAATCAGTATGAGTCAGGAATATTTAAGCAATTGAAAGATAATTTGAGCCAGGGCTTAACCACCTTTTTACGTTTCCTTAGTGGTAAATGAGATTTTAGTAATTTAAACTTATTCAAGGGTAGATGTTTTAAAATGACTGCAATGATGACCTTCTTGCAAACATAAATGCCTTAAAATTAGCTTTAGTGCTTTAGTAATTGTAAACTCTGAATTCTGACATCTTCTTTCTTTTGTTCAATCATTACTATGAGGCTGTAAGCTTCCCAGGGGTGTATCTACAAGACACAGTGCTCCTCTCTTTCCATTTCCAGTGTTTATCTGTTCAAATAGGCTAATTTAAGGAGAACTACATCAAGCCACTGAGATTCTGGATGAATACTTACAAGGCCTGATCTACAGATCAATAGCATGCCAATAATTTTAAATTGCTCTAAGCCATAATTCCTAATATTTACTTTACTATGTCCTTCTGAGATACGACTTTGTAAGGCATATTCAGAAAATTTTTAATGCATTTTACTTACTCTCTGTAAGTAATATACAGTAATATACATGTCTGTATATTTCATATACAGACATGAAAAGAACGACTGAATCAATGGATTCTATAGACAAATGTTAAGTCGAGAGATGAACTGTGCTTATATTATGATCTTTTAATTTCAATTTTACCACAAGGACCGCTATAACTGTAGGTATTGGCGGTGAAGCTGCTACACTTTCTGCTATACTTGCTGAGGGAACACAGGTAGAACACTCCTTGTTGTCTAGCTGAAATACTACATTTCAGGATATACAGGGAAGACATAATGTGTCATGTTCATTCATTCCAGCTACACATCTCTGACAGACATTCTATTCCTAAGAGAGTCAGAAATAGTCCTGACATCCATGGAGCTTACAGACTCGAAGACTTTCCTGCAGAAAAATATCTTTGTGATATTTTTATTTTCTAACGGTAAGAGTAAGTTCATGTTTTTTTGTAAATACAGTCACAATGTGCAATACTATAAAAGGAAAAAAAGAAAAAAAGTAAGAATCTCCACTAACTGATCCTCCATAGAAAAACACTCTTCTGTAACTGGTAAATATATCATCAAATAAATACAACTCTCAATCATCAGCCATATGTTAATTTTTTTCCCTACTATGTGTGTGCCTCATCCTGTCTTAGGGAATGATGATAAAATGATGAAGGCTAAAGGAGAGATTTTCCACTCAGGATGTGTAGAATCCAGTGGAGCAGACAGATGTGTATCAAGCGATAGCATGCTGTGTTAAGGGACAGTATTGATAAGAATATAATGGGGAGATCGGTGATTTATGAAAGCGTCTAATGTGGGAATTTGATTTAATGTGAGGAACAGATAAGTACTTACTTAGTTTTTGAAGAAGGAAAATTGCCTGAGATCTGAAGGGTTGAATAGGTGATCTCTATTGAGATCCTAGATCTCTGCTGAGGCAGGGGGCACATCGTGTAGAGAAAGAACAGAAAGTTGGAGTTGTTGCAGTGTAGACGGAAACAGGAGATACGTTGTGCAATGAGTCTGGAGCTCTGGAAAGGAGCCAGATCACACAGTGAAACACAAATTGCGACAAGTACTATCTTCATTATCCTAAAAAGGAGAAGTCATGCAGCATTACAAGTAGGTGGGTGACAAGATCAGATATTTTTATACTTTGAGCATCGCCTGGTAAAAGCAGGGATGAAAGACATAGTGACAAGTTTCATTATAATACGTAATTTATTTGCAAATCAGTATCATAGCAAAATATAATGGACTCACAATTGCTATTGTATTTGATAAAATAGTGTTAGATACCTTTCCTTATGACAGCGTATTGCTCTACACAGTGGCACATTATTCATTATATCAATATAGCATGCTTTCAACAAACCCGTATTTTTATCCCTCTTTTCAAAATTTCAAATAATGTTACTAACGGTAGCCTTTAAGTTATATCTTTGAAATGTATCAAAATAGTTCCTTCTAAGGAGTTAATTTCTAGCAACTCAGGACTAAGGCTAGGCCCATTTTATTTTTCACAGATAATGTCAAACTGTCTATTAAAAACATTGTGACAATAGACTCTCACCTTCAAGCAAGGAAAACATCCTGGATTCTCATCACCTTTGCCAATGATGTGTGTTATTTTCTTAGATCAACTCAGCCACAATTCCTTTCAATGCTACTGAATTTTACCCACTCATTCTCATGACCATACTCTACACCTTGGTTTTATTGGGGCTACCTCTACAATAAAATATTAAATATCAACATATGTCATGTATGATTCACTTTAACTATTATAATGATGTCCATTTTACAGGTAAGGAAATTTAGTCACAAGTCCGTTAAGACACTTGCCCAAAATCATGCAACTAGTAAATATTCAGAAGACTTTTACCATTACGTGTTATTACTTTATTTTTTTTAATTTTTTTTAACATTTATTTATTTTTGAGACAGATAGAGACAGAGCATGAGCAGGTGAGGGTCAGAGAGAGGGAGACACAGAATCCGAAACAGGCTCCAGGCTCTGAGCTGTCAGCCCAGAGCCCGATGCGGGGCTCAAACTCATGGACCGCAAGATCATGACCTGACTGGAAGTTGGACGCCCAACCGACTGAGCCACCCAGGCACCCCTTACGTGTTATTACTTTAGAGAAGCTATTTGATGAAGCTCAAAATTGACTCATGATTTTTAAAACCTCTTAGTACACTAAAAGTAAACAAAGGCTCACTACCTTAATAAGTATTATGTAACTCCTAACAATAATTAAAATCATGTTTTATTGAGGGATTCCACAACTGTTCCATTAAAATGAAGGACCAGAGAAGTTTTAATGACTCTACTTTATAATATTCTTAATGGATCGTTTAGCCTGTAAAGTCACCAAGTTAAAAAAAAAAAGTGGATGACAGTCAGACAGTAGGAAATAAAGTAGTCATTTATTAATTAACTTATCAATACTTACGTCACTACTAAATACCCGTTCTGGGCTTGGCAGTGGAGATTGATAGGATGAAACATAGGTGATTTGCCCCTTCCTCATTCTTAGAATTGCTGGGTAAAAACCAATGGTCAAACAGAACTAACATTAAAGTTTGCTTTGTGCTATGTGAGGGAAAGTTCAAGATTCATTGTAAGAATTAGTACAGAGACAGACATTTCTAGAGATCCATGGAAAACCATCCACTGCAACTGTTAGGTGGAAAGACCACCAGCCGTAAACCAGACAAAAACATGTGGGAATGAGCCTTCCCTGGATTGGCGATGGTAATGGTGAGCTCACACAAGTGAAAGCATTTCAGGATAGAATAGAATAATATTAGGTGGGGATATTACAATATGAAGTTGTAATAAATGAGTAGGGAACTCCTTGGTTTATTTTTTATTAATGTTTATTTATTTATTTTGAGAGAGACAGAGAGTGTGAGTGGGGCAGGGGCAGCGAGAGAGGGAGAAAGAGAATCCCAAGCAGGCTCCATGCTGTCATCAAAGATCCTGACCCAGGGCATGAGGTCATGAAGCATGAGATCATGACTTGAGCCAAAATCAAGAGTCAGACACAAATGACTGAGCCACCCAGGCACCCCTCAGTTTAAAATAATAATAATAATAATAAATAATAATAATAATAATAATTGCAAATCAATTCAGTGAGTATGATTTTTTTAACCTGAAGATAAGGAAAAAGGAGCTGAAAGTTTTAAGAAAGGAGTTGCAATGTTAAAATTTTCAATTAAGAAGGATCACTTTGAATACTATATAGATTATCAGTGGGTATGAGAAAGACCAGAGGTAAAACTCCAAAGATGAAGATTTTGCTGTAAATAAGAGGATGATGATGATAGGACTAACTTGACTTGCAGATACAGATACAAAAAGAAGAAAAAAAAACAGGTTTGAGAAATATTGAATTGGTATGATGGCAGAACTCAGTTATCTTTGAGCTATGGAAGAAGGGAGAGAAGGAGGAAAGTGATGGGACCTTCCTCCGTAATGGGAAACATTGGACAACAAGCAAATACAGAAGGCAAGAAGGGATGACAAGCCTCATTTGGGACCTGTTGAATGTGAAACATGAAGGAGGTATCCTAATAGAGACATGGAAGTTGCAACGGGACTGCGGGTTTAAACTCAGGAAATTCTGTATGTCTTAGATATAGACTTATGATTTGTCAGCATATATATAAATACAGAATACACAGGAATAAATGAGATAGACTGTGGATTTTTACAGACTGAGAACAGGACCTGGGAGAGCACTTTGAGAAATATTCATCTGTAAGTAGAATAAAGAAAAGCCTGAAATGGAGGCAAGAAAGAAAGAAAGCAGGAAGGAAGGAAGGAAGGAAGGCAGGTAAACAGAGAGATAGGGACAACTAGTAGAGTGTAGAGTCAGAAAAACAAAGACAGAGTACTTTTCAAAAAGGAGGATACAGTCGGGAATCTCACCTCCTGGTAAGACGAATTTAGAAGGGGCTGAAAAATTGTCCCTTGATATTAAATACTGGTAGTTCATTGTTGACCCTGGAATGAACTATGTTAGTAGTTTCAAGGAAACAAGAAACATACTTAATTTTTGATTAATCATGAAAGGAAATTAGGAACAAGAAACTGGATGTAGAAAGGAATTCCCACAACTCAAACTACCACAGGATAAACAGATGTGAAGTTAAGTGAAAGAAGCTTTAGAGCAAATTGTATTTTGGATGGGGAAAATACAGAATATTTTACTGATGACTTTAAGGAGCCAGTAAAGATGCATTGTTGAAAATGCAGAAGAGCATAGGGCTCATCAAAATAAACAGAGAAGCAAGGACAAGATAGCTGGTGCAAAGCAAGCAATTGCATGCATCCGGGTATCTCAAATAAGCAACTGGGTCATGTTATTTACTGAACTGGAAAAAGATATTAGGGTGCTTGGGTGGCTCAGTTGGTTAAATTTCTGACTTTGGCTCAGGTCATGATCTCACAGTTTGTCAGTTCAAGCCCTACATTGGGTTCTGTGATGACAGTGTGGAGATTCTCAATCTCTCTCTGCCCCTAGTCTGCTCCCACTCTCTCCCTCTATCTCAAAATAAATTACATATATATATATATATATGTAATGTATATATATATAATATGAAAAAGATATTATATGGTCGTGGTGGTGCCAGTTGTGACTTTTATTTTGGAAATACTGCGTTCGAGGTGCTGCAGAGACCTTCCAGATGAAAACATTTGGGAACATTTTCAGTCCAGAGTTCAAAATGGAAAAACACATTAGGGAATTTTCAGAATGTTTATAGTAATTAAACCATAAGATTGGACAAGGTTGCCTAATGTCAAAGATACACACAACTACAAATTGGTCCAGAGCTGTCCGAAGCACTTGTATTTAATTCAGTGTTGCTAAAAATGTACTGGAAGGCAGAGACAGTAAGTTTAACAGCTCTGCCAGGCCCTGGATGCTCTGCCAAGCTCGAACAGTGAGTGGCAGAGAGGGTTCAGTTCAAGTTCGAGAGTTAAAATAAAAGTTACCACTCAGTGAGGACGTTCTGTATACCAGGGTCTCTTTCTTCTGCTGCTTTACATCTTTAACTCATTCCATCCTCACAGCAACCCAACAGCACAAATGCAATTCCTACGATGATTTTACATGTTAGGAACTTAGGTCATAGAAAATTGCTCAAGGTCATGGTCACATGCCACATACTTATGTGGCAAAGCCAGGATTCTAGCACAGGCAGTCTAACACCAGAGTCTGAATTCCTAAGCACCATACAATAAGGGACAGGAAGAAGAAATAGAATAACGAGTTTCCTGGGAGTCCAGCGAGAACAAAGTGATGCCAATCTGTACAATTTATGAGTGATCACTACTCGCACATGAGCTGTGTTTTAAGACTGGCTCCAATTATTGAAACCACACTTTCCAACTTTGACATTCTTACCAACAAAGATCCTGGGTTTCATTTTCAAAGGAGAAACACAGGCTTTGAGTCGCACAGTTTGACAAGCCAATCCTCCTTATCTCTTTGTACACAGTATCAAGGAGCGCAACACGGAAAACTGTCGCCAATGACAAAAAACAGAGCCCAGTCATCTTTAATCTTAGTTTATCTTTCCCTGTTCAGTCAGTAAATGAATTCATTGTTTAGCTTCCTGGTTTGAAAACAGTCTATTTCTTTATACTTTGCTTTCTATATGCAATTTATAGAAAGCTTTCCTTTCTATATACAATTTCCTTTCCTGTACTTTCCTTTCTATATACAATTTATATCCCAGTATCATATGATGTCAGAAGACAGTGGTGGCTCTGTATTGTGTGAGCTGAGCTAGGCTGGACTACGTTTCTCAGAACTCGTCACCTGCATGATTCCAGCTTAGGGTTTTGGCCCTGATTAGAAATGTGGAGGAGGCTTTCAGGGCAGAAAAAAAGGGGAAGAGTCATTTCGTGTGAGCTCTAAAAATCAGGGGAGAGCACCAGACCTATCCAATGGTTCTCCTTGCAGAAACTGCACCTGCCCTGGGTCTCCTATTTTAGCTTTTCTATGACCCTGAACAGCTAGCACTACAGGCCTTACACATGACTGATTCTGCAAATGAAAAGGCAGATAGACTCTGTTTCTCTCCCCAGTTTCCAACTGGTGCTCACTCGCTGGTCTCTGCACCTACCTTTTCTCCCTGACTGCTGGCCCTGAGGCCTACCCCAACTTCAAGCCCATCGCCACAAGCAGAGGCGTCTTCTTGACCATCTGCACTGACTCTACCACTGCATAATGGTGAAATGCTATGACAAACCTTCTATTCTGTGTCACTCATGGTGGTCGGCTTCCCCGAGGTTACCCTAACTGCCACAAGGTCCAAATGATTCAGCTTGTTGTTTCCCTTTAACTGAAGACTAACTGTTTAAAAAGAGATTTGTGGAAGTTTTCCCTTCTCAGAAAGAGAGCGTGTGATATTATGTGTCTTCCTTTGGGAGCATGTGTAGGGGGAGAAGGGCTGAGCCCCACAGACAACCAACACTTCAAGATCAGGTAAGAGAGGGAACATTCAGAAGGAGAAGAAAGAAATAGGAGGCCTAAATTTGGAAGGGAAGTCAGGAGACAGGGTGTCAAAGAAAACAAAGAAAAAGCATTTCAAGTCAGGAAAACATATGGTGCATCTCTCTTCAAAGATAGTGTGCATACTGTTTTTCATTCTGATGTATGGTTAAGGCTATAGCATATCATTTCTACAAAAACTCAAGATATTTTCCTTGAGTGTGATTTTAAACTGAGCCAACAGGGTTATATCTAACTTTCCTCAAATAATTGCCATTCTTTATGTACAGATTATTTCCAATATATTTAATTAAGAAAACCTCAATATATTTACACTTAAATTTTTACATAGTACTGTAATATTTTCAAGATAGAGTTTTAGAAGTGGTTTTTTTTTGTAAAAATATGTGTTTTTTTATATACTATGTACATAAAAATATATACAACCCTTCCAGGGAACTGACAATAGGACTAGGAGACATTTCTAGAAGGGGGACCAACACTTTCATGCACCATCTCCAGGGGACTTTGTCTAAATCAGGTCACAAAAGCTCTAGGATTTGGAAGCCTGGGAAAGGGTGAGTGGTTGTGTGGATGCCCCTGCTGATGCAATTGATAAGGATCTGCTTCCCAATGGGTTCCCCAAGGGGAATCAACACAATAGGGTCAGAGCATGGGGGCGAGGACCTGACCCTGCTCCCAGAACTAGGTTGTCAATCACTGTTGATCTGTTGAACCTGAGCCAAGGTCAAGATTGATCCCACTTGAGTTGCCCATTCTCCTCCAAGAAGTAAACATGAAGGCTGAATTACCCTGTCCTTTATGGTGGGAGAGGACAAGTCTATGAGCACAGACTTGTGACTTTGTCTTTTGCTGACAGTGAGATTCACATCATTAACAATATTTCAGCATTCAGTTATGAACTCAGAGAAACCGAATAATGGTAATAATAATAACAAAATGGTAATTGATTGTCTGAAGTGCTTCAGAAGCCATAATGAAGAGAATTCATTTCAGCAATCGGAACACAAATCCAGTTTCTTTCTGCTAGAGGAGACATGAACACCTGCATGAATAATGACCATGACAGTGTTGATGACAACAGAGTAGATGCACATGAAATAAACAAAAGAAGACTTTGTGAAGCTCGATTAAGCTTTTCTAGCTAAAAACAAAAAGCAAGCAAACAAATAAAAATGTGTTAGATAAATTAAAGGAGAGGACAATGATTTAAACACCTCGTCCGTTTTCCCTTGGAGAATCAGTTGTTCAATTACATTTCCCAGCGCCCTTCACAGCAAGTGTGTAGATATGTTACACGAATCTTCTCATTTGAATATGAACAACATGGAGAGAAAGGCTTTATGTAGAACTGGCCTTTGGTGGTGGTAATCCAAGGTAAGTTTCCTAATGGAGAACTGGTGGCATATATAGCATGGGAACAATTGCAACAGAGATAATTTTCTGGCATTTTATGTCCAGCCACAGCAGATGGTGGTAATGTCAACAGGCTGCACATGACCTGCGTTGGGGCATTATTTGTGAAAGCTTAAATGCAAGCTTTTTAATCTATTTTCTCTATAATTCTATAATTTACTTCATATCCATTACTAAATCCCTTATCTATTTAAACTCACCTGACCCCAGGGGCGCCCGGGTGGCTCAGTCGGTTGAGCGTCCGACTCCAGCTCAGGTCATGATCTCACGGTTCCTGAGTTTGAGCCCCGCGTCAGGCTCTGTGCTGACAGCTCAGAGCCTGGAGCCTGCTTCACATTCTGTGTCCCCCTGCTCTCTCCGCCCCACCCCTGCTCGTGCTCTGTCTCTCTCTGTCTTTCAAAAATGAATAAACATAAAAAAAATTTTTTAATAAAAAAATAATAAATAAATAAATAAACTCACCTGATCCCATCCTATTATTAGTAACTAAGGACATATTCTAAAATAGAATAAATTTCTACTTGGTGCCATGTTACAAAAGAACTTGTGAGATGACTTAGAAAACTGCAAATATTAAAGACTGGGATAATGGTGAGGTTATGCAGAAGTGACCAATGTATATCAGTGATGCATACATTTATATAAAATATTTACTTCAAAAAACGTAACATATTCAAAAATGAGATAAACAGGTATGTACACGTAGTACACAACAGAGCAACATAACAGCAATTGATGTTTGAAGCCAGGGTGCCACAGCTGGGACTTGAATCAGAAAATTGAATCCAGGAAGATGCAGTCCTATTGAAGAACAAGAAATTAGAGCATCTAGGGGAGCCTGGGTGGCTCAGTCAGTTAAGCGTCAGACTCTTGATCTCGGCTCAAGTCATGGTCTGTTCATGGTTCTTGAGTTTGAGCTCCACCTAGGCCCCTGCACCGACAGTGCAGAGCCTACCTGGGATTCTCTGTCTCCCTCTCTCTCTGCACCTCCCCAGCTCTGTCACTCTCTAAACATAAATAAACATTGGAAAAAGAAGAAAGAAGGAAATTACAGCATCCAATGCCTGGAGCTATGGGCAGAGACTCCCTGCACGAAACAGAGGGCCATGCAGCAGCTGCCTTGCCTGTGAACAAATCTGAGAGTATGGTTCAGGGTTCACTAGTGACTGTAAGAAATAATTCCAAAATCACAGTGCCTGAAACATTGCAGTTCTTATGTCACAGGGGGATGAAGACTGATGCTTGCAAGTGTTGTCTTTTCACATGATCATCTGCAGATCTTGACCCTCTCTACCTAGTGACTCAATCATCCTCTTGGCCTTAAATTACCCTGCTGCTCTGAATCCAGGTGGCCAAACAGAGAGGAAAAATTATGTGCAGGATCTTCTGAGTTTAATGAGTTTAGAGGCCAGGCTTACAAATGGCAACGATTACCCCTGCCCCTATTCCATTGGCTTGAACTCAGTCTTATGGCCTCATCTAACTCTTCCATTTTTATAATTTCTCAATATTTGTACCAACATTATTCTTTTTCATTTTTACCTCATTTTTCTTGGTATTTGCATGTCCATATAATTTTAATATCAGTAATACCAGTTTGTTGATTTCTACAAAATAATATGTTTAGATTATTATTGGTATTATGATAAGACTATAAATAACAGTTTGGAGAAATTCATTGTTAAATTATTGAGGGTGTTTTATTTGTTTATTTATTTATTTATTTATTTACTTATTTATTTTTAGGTCATTAGAACCTGTTAAGGATTTATTTCCTTTCTCTCTAGAGTTTATATATATTTACAACTGGACAACAGGGACTTATGATTTTCTACTGTAGGCAGCTTTCCCTCACCGATAAAGACATATTTTATTTTGGTAGTTGAGCCCACATTGTATGAGACAGCATCTTTATCTAATATTAATCAAACCCTTCAACAATGTTAATCCCATCTTCAATCTTGGATTTAGCTTAGGGTTTATAGACTTCTTGAACCCAACATTTAACTTGTTATTATTTAAATAGTCTGTCTTTCCTCTCTTCTTGAGACTCTATTTCCACTTATGATGTAAGTTTTCATTTTGTTTCTATTTGTCTCTTTGATCTTTTTCTTCTATCACTTTTCCACTTTGTGTGTAAGTTTGAACATTTTTCCAGAATTATTGTCGTATAGTTGACAACCTAAAATTGTGTTTATTTAATGTGTACTGTCACAGACTATGAGTCTGGAGTTCTCTCTCGTCCAGCAAGAGAGCAGATACAGAATTGAATACAAGAGAGGCTAATGTCTGAGAAGTCACAAGAGCCCTAAACAGGGGTTTCATCTCCGTATTTATTGAGCATTCAAGATCTTATGCACGTGGTGTGGTGACTTGGTGGCTCAGTTGGTTAAGCATCTGACTTTGGCCCAGGTCACGATTTCACAGTTCATGAGTTTGAGCTCCATATCGAGCTCTGTGCCAACAGCTCAGAACCTGGAGCTTGCTTGCTTCAGATTCTGTATCTCCCTGTCTCTCTGATCCTCCCCTGCTTGTGCTCTGTCTCTCTGTCTCTCTCTCGCTCTCTCAAATAAATAAACATTAAAAAAATTTAAAACAAAAAGATCTTACACACGTGGTGAACATGAATAAAACAATCAGATAGCAGTCATTAATTTGTGTGTATAAGAAGCAAAGGGTCCAAGGAGCATGTGGAGTTTGTGATCAAAGCAGAATAGTATATTGGTGCCAGATGAAAAGTAATTTCCTGCAGGTGGTATAACAAGTTACTTGTGATCTCATTATAATATCTCACCCCATGGTGGTGGCTTTCCGCCCTAAGCCTTTTTGTACTTAATGACTAACCTTGGGCACTTTTGCCCTGCGGTGGAGGCTTTGTACCCTAAGCTTTTTTCTAACCCAAATATGTAAGTGTAAGGAATTCTTGAACCTATTTCCCCACCGTTCCCCCCTTTTATTTCTTCATCTTCTTAAGTTTACATGTGAGGACTATCATGACAAGCTCCTGATCTGCATTTTGCTATTGGGTGGTTTGGAGGGTGATTCTGCAAAAGCATAAAAAGAGATATAGTGAAAGTATTCCACTTCCCGGAATTATCCAAAATCTGGGATGGGTGGTGGCTATAAGTGAAAAAGGATTTACGTTATGCCATATTGCCCAGGAATCAACCCATTCGTTTCTAAGTTGGTCTTCTGCCTATCGTAGTTGGTGCAATGTTACATCTAAATTTTCTGTATTTTTAGAGAGGTTGGAAGAAAAACACTGTGAAGGTGTGTCTGGACAGCATCCCAAGATTGGGAATGGAATGATTATCAGGAATGCCAGTCATGCAGATATGTTGTAGTTAGGTTCACAGGGCAGTTTAGAGTGGAGTATCAAAGCCTCCTGTCTTTTTCCAGTGAATTCCACAGCACCCTCAAGAGCTTTGAGGTGTGCCAATATTTGTCTGTAGAAGTTTGGCTGATTAGCTCTTTGGTAGTGTTGACCATAACTCGGTTAAGTATGTGTGTGCACTTTGATAATGTGGCAAAGACTAATTCCAGCAATGGTAACAGAGGCTATAATGCTTACTGTGGCTAGCATCCCCAGCATTAAGAGGCCTACGAATCGCCTTTGCCTGGTTAATCAATGCCAGTGATGGAGATCACAGCCATCAGATGCAAACTGGGGGTATATGCAATGCCATTGTGTTGTAAGAGGACGCTGGCCTGGTTAGGTAGGCATTTAAGGCTTCCCTGTGTTATATCAAGGGTAAAGACTTGCGTTTGTGGAGTGGCTTCAGGGTGAGGAATCTTCCATCTTGAAAAACGGGGGCAGTGGTAGCTCATTCCTCTGGACTTCCTCTGGAAGTCCTGGTTGATTGGTAGATATCCTTGGGGTCTCCACCATGCCATAATATGGCTTCAGCAACTGAGAGAAAATCCACAGAGGTTCAGAATCTGAAAGAATACAAACATGTCCTCTACCCCAGGTGAAGAGTTTAGTGGGTCCAGTCCATGAGGGTCCACCTTCGGGGGTTTTGTATAGCACCATAGGATGAGAGGCTATATCCAATTTTGAAGAATGTCACTCAGCTGCGGTTAGTCCTTGAGGGTCAAGAAAAAGTTAAGAGTGATCACAGTGCAATTGAGAAGTTGCAATTATGATAGAGATAGCAAGGGGCAATTCCTTGTTTTTTTTTAAACATGTTTTTGAGCATATTATGTGCTTGTTCTAGAATTGTTTGGCCATGAGGATTATAAGCAATGCCTGTGGTGTGTTTGATGCTCCATAGTAAAATCTTAGTAAAGTATGAAGGACACTTGTAAGACCCAAAGAGTCCCTTTTTGCAATAAGTCAAAAGCATAAACATGCATTCAGTAATTAATGCTTTAGCCTCTTATCTCATTAAATATTCAAGGAATTCAATCCCACTTTATCATGCAAGCCAAACTTTAACATTTTTGGTTACCAAGGACTTTGAAAGATGTCTTTGAATGACTGCATTGGTGTTTTCTTTTGTATGAGCTGAGGCAAAGACACCACTTGATTGGGTATCTACAGATACATATATATGTACTTGTGTTGACCAAGCACAGGGTAAACTGTTACACCAGTTTGCCAAATTACATTAGGTTTGAGACCCCCGGGGTTTGTTCTCGCTGGGAAGGGAACAGGGGGCAGCAACGGACAGTCTGAGCAGCAGCCTAATTTGTTTGGCCTCATTTATAGTAAGGTTAAATTGTTTGCTTGAAGCTCACCAGTTTTGATGGTAAAGATTATGGGAAGCTTTGGCTTCAAAGAGAGAATAACATTCTTGGAGAAACGATTTGATGGCTAGAGCATTACCTTCAATAATAGGTCCCGGAAGTGAAGTGAGATGGAACATGAATGAAAAAGAGTGGAGAAGTGCGGGAGATTGGAGGCTCTGAAGAAGAATAGAGAAGGCAGGGTCAGGTGGAAGGCGAAGGATATGAAAAGGAAAATTTGCCATTAATCTTACAGCATATTGAGAGTCGGAGACAATGTTTGAGAGTTGGGAAAAGGTTTCCATACCTAATAATATGGCTTGCAGTCTTAAATGTTGGGTAGAGCCCCGTCCAGTGTATAATATATGTTCCCAGTTTTTTTTCCAGTTTTCCAAAAGGCAAGAAGCCTAGTGAGTGTTTCCTGAGGCGTCTGTAAAGACAAGGGTATTCTTAATAAGTTGTTGCATGGGGGAGTGGAGGGTGGGGAAACGGAGTATGTCATCAGAGGAAATTCTATTCGTTCTTTCCAGGAATTAAGGTATTATTTCATTATGCTCTTTATTATGTATAACTATAATCTGTGGCATAAAGGACCACTCGAATAAAAGGAAGCAGAGGTTACTTATTTATAACTTTTTTATAGCAAAGGAGCCAGAAACTATTGCATTTGGCAGAAACTTGAAGGGATTCACAGAGTGGGAAAGATTAATGGAACCCCTATATTGTTTTCATAGCAGCGGTATAAATTATTGTCACTCTCATGTTCATGGAAGCACTGCTCATGATAGCCAAACTGTGGAAATAACCTAGATGCCCATTGACAGAAGAATTGGTAAAGAAAAGATGGCAGACACATACGATGAAATATATTCAGACTTAAAAAAAAAAAAAGAAGGAAATTGTGCAATACGTAATAACATAGGTGAACCTCGTGGGCATTATGCTAAGTGAACTAAGCCAGTCCCAGAGTGACAAATACTGCCCAGTTCCACTTGTATAAAGTATCTAAAGGAGTCAAATTCATAAAATCAAAGTTTGGAATGGTGGTTGCCAGGAGCTGGGAGAAGGGAAAATAAGGAGTTACTAATCATTGGGCATGAAATCAGTCAGGCATAATGAGCAAGCTCTAAAAAGTACTCTACAACAACGTACCTATAATCAATGATAATGCATTGCACACTTAAAAATGTGTTATGAGAGCAGACCTCATGTTACGGGTTCTTGCCACAACAATTGGCTCAAACATAGAAGCATGAAAAAAAACGTAGTGAAGAATAAAAGCTGGAATATGTTTAAAATAAGATAAACACTTGCTGGTGAATAAAAGAATCAGAAACTCATCAGCCTAAGATGATCTATTTCAGAAGGCAAGGTATTGTTTGGCTACTCATTTTTAGCCATAGCAGACTTCTGGTTTTATATTTCATATTTGTCAACTGTAACGGTTGTAGCTAATCTAGTTACTCAGGAGAAATACCATTTCACCAGGATGATGCCTTTTCAACAAGATTGGCTATTGTCCAATCAAGAGAACAACCCAATGGGATAGGTAAAAGCTATGAATTCCTTTGACCCACAACATTCACAACATTGACAGATAGTCACAGAATAAGGACTATTGAGCAGAAACGGAGAAGTGGATATTCTTGCTCTTAATCGCAATAGTTATAACATTTTTTTTGAGAGAGAGAGAGACCACAAGTGGGGGAGAGGGGCAGAGGGAGAGAGAAAGAAAATTTTAAGCAGGCTCCATACCCAGAACAGAGGCTGATGCAGGGCTCGATACCATGACCCTGGGATCACGACCTGAGCCAAAATCAAGAGCTGGACATTCAGCCAACTGAGCCACACAGGTGCCCCAATATTTATTTATAACATTCTTAAAACTTTACTACAATAATCAAAACAATCAGTTCTAACTTGATAAAAATAAAATAGGTAGTTAAAAAATAGTATAGTTATCATAGATCACTTGAAGGTTCTTTTGGTCCAAAATAGCCCTGCTTGAAATCTTTGATGCCTGAAATCTTAATGACCTTAATTGAACCTCTGTTGTTACTTTGGCACCTAAAATTACACATGTCTGTCAGTGTGTCAGGAACTTCATTCTGATTAGTGTTAATTAGCTAGTTTGTTTCTCTCATTTTTACAGTTTTGACTGGCCAATCTTTTTGTATGTGTGTGTGAAGTGGAAACCATTTGCTTTGGCAAGAACTATATATTGACAATAATGGTGCATAGAAAATATAGTTCAAATGAATAATAAAAAAATTACTAATATTTGTGAGGATGAGAAGAAATTGGAATCCTCAAACACTACTGATAGGAGTGTAAAAGGCAATAGCTAGAGTGGAAGTTCATTAACAATATTTCTAACAGTGAATATAAGTATACTGTATGATCCAACAGAAAGTGTATATTTGTTTTATAAAGCTATATAAATAACCATAACATCGCATTTATAATAGCTCTAAATTTGAAGGTATTCAATGTATAATCAATATTAAAATGAATAAATTGTGATAGATTTAACAATGGAATATTATTATTATATAGCAATGAGAAAAAACAGCATTTTCTATGCTCAGCAACATGTATAAAACTCAAAAATATAAACTTGGGAAAAAAGAAACCAGAGGCCAAAAAAAAAAAAAGCACATACTGCATTATTCCATAAGCACTCTGGACTATGTTCAATAAAACTATGCTTAAACGTGTTGGAATAAGTGATAGCGTCACAATTTCTAAATAAGATTTATTCAGCAATCAACTTAGAAGATAGAACTAAAGTATTTGTCTTGAAGCTGCAATTTCAAAACAATTTACATAAATGTGAAAATACTCAATTTTCCATTTTAAAGAAAGGGGATGTTGGTGGAAGATTTCTAAAGAAATCTACTACAAGCTGAAGCTTGTCCCCACAACCTACTGGCTTCATTAACTATACACGATGTTAGTTAAGTCCAGATCCATCTGGAATGTGACTGCGTGTCCAGCAGGCAAGATAAAGAACAGTAAATCTTTCTTCTTTGTCTTCTATCAAAGACCATATCCTTGTGATTTTCTGTTCTATATCCAAGTCCGATCGCTTTTTAATTGAAAAATGTGTACATGCCTTATCATTGAGGTAGGTTTTTTTGGACCAATATGGAACTTTAATCTGCCCTGCTAAAATTTCACCATCCATAAAGAGGTGTTAAAATACCAACCTGACATAACTGCGATAATTAAATCACATAGCAAAAGCAACGTGTCGAGAACCTACCATAAAGTGGTAGGTCCCTTCTCAAATTCACTACTACGCGGAACACGATGGATCCTTCTTTGTTTGATACAGAAACCCACTGCCCATTGCAGGAACATATGGCAGCCTGTAATAAAGAGTCCATTTTCTGTATGTTCTACCTCCCAGGCTGCTAGGTGTGGCTGTCTGCTATGGTGGAGCCAGTGAAAAGTACATGAGTGTCCGGTAGGAGCTTCCTCAAAAGCGTTTTAGCACACAGCTGGCATACACTGTGCCCCTTCCTTCACCTGAGGTAAATGCAATGGTTCCAACCCTACTCCCTAAGACCGTCAAGAAGAACAAGGGCATAATCACTGGGATCACAGAGCAGGAAGCTGGAGGGAGTGTGAACACCTGATGAACTTGAGGAACCCCACGTCAGTTTGATTCCCCAGATCCAGAGCTGGCATGCTTTTCTTCGACTGGCTTCCTCAGCCTCCATTTCACCCCTGCATTCTGTTTAGAAAGTTTGAAAAGCTAAATACTTTATTTTGCAGAACCTCTTCCAGACAGTCTGGGTGTGAATTCCGTTGTGAAACTCAAAGGCCCAGGTCTTTCTCTAGTGGCTCCTGCCTGACACAGCAGGATAGCAGGGGCCAAAATTCCTGCAACAGGCTCCAGTGCTTGTTCTCTAGATTCAGAAGCAACTGCAAGCGAGTTCTTACTCTGACTTCTCAACCCCCGGGGTGACCATTCTCCAGGTCTAGTGTTTTCTGAGACTCCTTGGGCGGGGGGTGGTTAGTGTGGCTATGAGGGGACATCAGAAGTGGGAGATCTCTTTATGGGCCATGTCTGAATTGTTCCCATCTGGTTAACAGTGCATTCTGTCCTTGTTTTTGCTGTTGTTGTTGTTTTTGTTGTTGTTGTGTTGTTTTGTTTTGTTTTTGTTTTGAGAGCATGAGTGGGGGGCGCGGCAGAGAGAGGGGGAGGGAGACAATCCCAAGCAGGCTCTATGCTATCAGTGCAGAGCCCAACGCAGGACTTGACCTCACGAACCACGAGATCATGACCTGAGCCAAAATCAAGAGTGGGAAGCTTAAGTGACTGAGCCACCCAGGTACCCCTGCCTTCTGCCCTTCTGATGACATGGTAAGAACAAGATTCCCTGAATAAAACCCTTTCCTGCTTTAGAACAGTTATTACTCCTTACTCTGACCTCTGGCTCAGAGAGGACTGGTGTTATAAACGTGATAAGTAAACTGGCATCTTACTTAGGCCACTGTTATTTTGGGCTTTGTGTCATTTGAAGCCAAATATAATTCGAATTCGTAAGTCACCAGATCTTTAACCTGGAAAACATTTTTGCAAACCTAAAAGACAAAGACCTTTAATATTCTATACACGGCCCTTCTAAACCAAGTATATAGATGGAAGTTCAATTCAACAATCTCAATGTAACATTTGTGAGTTGGGCATGCTGATAGGCGCTGCACCTGTGAAGCATAAAACAACATATTTTACACTGTATATAATTTAACTATTGATCAAAGGCAACCTCAGAAATGGCCCATCCAAAAGCCTTCGTTTTTTTTCTAAATTTAAACAGCACAATCTGTGGTTATGTTTCTGCAATTCCAAACATGCTTAATTCAGAATACATTGAGGGTTTTCAAACTTTAAAAACATTTTAATACATTTGCCATTTGATTCTATGCCACAGTTATTCTAATTTGCATCTCAATATCTCAATAGTCTGTTCTTTGCATCTTTTTACACAAATTCACAAAGATCCTTTAATCAGGAAACTAGGAGAATTATGCAGTATGTGGCTAGTTTAACATTTTGAGCTTGGGTGAGCTGGTTGGCTTCAGAGGTTCCAAATTCTGGCTGGCCACTGCATTATGCATGATGCAAGTCAAAAGGTGAACCCAGACAAAGCATGGTGATAAGCACAGGGCTGTCATCATCGCCACAGGGCACAGGCTCTATTGAGAACTGAGGGGTGAAGTCAGTCTCATTCAGATGAATGCTACAGATTGTTTTCTGCCTAGAATTCAAGTGGTTGACCACAGATGGCAAAGATCTCATTGGGACATTGTGCTCCTTTAAATAGCTTTTATTTTTCTCGGTGTGTGAATCTGCTGTCTATTCTAATATCCATTTTGAAACCTGGAAAAAGAATGGAATTATGTGTTTATTTTTATTTTATTTTATTTTTTACAATATAGTCTATGTTAGAGCTGGTTTGGTCACGAGGAAACTTCAAATGGATGAATGGCAAAGTTACATTAAACCCGCTGGTATCTGTCATTTACTCATTAAGGTTAAAATTAACAGAGGGAGGGGCGCCTGGGTGGCTCAGTCGGTTGAGCGTCCGACTTCAGCTCAGGTCACGATCTCGCGGTCCGTGAGTTCGAGCCCCGCGTCAGGCTCTGGGCTGATGGCTCAGAGCCTGGAGCCTGCTTCCGATTCTGTGTCGCCCTCTCTCTCTGCCCCTCCCCCATTCATGCTCTGTCTCTCTCTGTCTCAAAAATAAATAAACTTTAAAAAAAATAAAATTAACAGAGGGAAAAATTGTGTGCCAGTTGGGGAATAGTTCAATAAAAATAAGTCATTATATAAAATATGACAATACCTTTGCATATATAATTCTGCAGTAGGATTTTTAACCTTGCAGGTTAAATTGATATATGCAGACTGCATATTAGTTTCTTTAAGAGAAAACTTTCAACAGTGCTTCATACAAGATTAAAAAATCATTACGAATTTATTCAATTGAATTTCTTCATGCTACAAATTCGGGGCAAATCACTTGATGAATGTATGGTTATTATTTTTAAATCAATATGTAAATGGAATGCAAAGACTATAGGTTTTCTTACCTTTTCTCAGGCTTACCTGCTAAGTCAATATTAGAGTAAACTTCCATTTTTTAAAAAAATTTAATTTTTTTAATGTTTATTTATTTTTGAGAGGGAGTACAGGAGGAGCAGAGAGAGAGGGAGACAGAGGATCGAAGCAGGATCTGCGCTGACAGCAGAGAGCCTGATGCGGGGCTTGAACTCAGGAACCGTGACATCATGACCTGAGCCAAAGTCGGAGGCTTAACCGACTGAGTGATGCAGGTGCCCCATAAACTTCCATTTTTGTTGTTCTGCACATCTCCCATACAATTTGGGGGTGTTAGCACGAAAAGGGAACTCTGAGGTCATATTGTTAAAGCCCTCATCAAGTAGGTCAGTTCCACAAACAAGTGTTTGAGTATCTGGTTGAGCATATCCAAACGTGTAAAATACACAGATTGTCAAGGTGGCCCATCCTTCTACTTGCTACACTATTCCCTAGAAAGTAGTTGTCTTTTGAATTTTATAAGTTCTTCAATGTTTGCAAATAACAAAGTAATGTAAAAACATGCAATGTGAAATAATGAAGTGACTTTCTATTATTAGATTCCTTCATGACACGATGGCCATAACTGTAGTTGCCATGTTAGAGGTGCTGTCGGCTAATAAGGATTGTATCATTTATGCCACTACTACTCAGGAAGAAAACATCAGCTCATCTGGAATTAGCCAACTGCGAAGAATCAGAAATGGGATTTAAACCTAGTTTCTGGCACCTGTATTGATGTTTTCATCACTATGCAAAGTGTGTTTTTTTTTTCCATTAGTGAAATTTTCCACATAAATATATTGATGATATCAATATATCTAAAGAACATTGTGTAATTACATCCAAAGATGAAAAAAAAAAAAAAACATCCAGGGGTGACTGGGTGGCTCAGTCAGTTAAGCTTCTGACTCTTGATCTCGGTCATGATCTCAGGTCACGATCTCAGCTCAGGTCATGATCTCTTGGTTCATGAGATCAAGCCCCTCATCAGGGCTGACAGTACAGAGCTTACCTGGGATTCTCTCTCTTTCTCTCATAATAAATAAATAAACTTAAAAAGAAACATAAAACATCCAAAAAAAGTTGATTAAAAATAAAACAAAAAAATGAGAATACATGTCATGAAGTACTATGATTTTAATATGCTATGTCATTTTACTTACTAATATTTTATTGAGGATTTGTACATAAAATATTGTTTCGTAGTTTCTGTGGATTTTTTTGGTAATATCTTTGAACTTGGTATCAAGTTTATAGTAGTAGAGACACATTTTGGAAACGTCTTTTCCAACATTCTGAATTTTTTTTTAATTTTTTTTTAAATTTTTTTTTAACATTTATTTATTTTTGAGACAGAGAGGAACAGAGCATGAACAGGGGAGGGTCAGAGAAAGAAGGAGACACAGAATCTGAAACAGGCTCCAGGCTCCGAGCAGTCAGCACAGAGCCCGATGCGGGGCTCGAACTCACATACGGCAAGATCGTGACCTGAGCCAAAGTCGGACGCTTAACTGACTGAGCCACCCAGGCGCCCCTGAATTTTTAAAATATTAGAATTATCTGTTCTTTCAAGGCTTTTTTTTAAACTATCTGAGCATATTGCTATTTATGGTTGATTTTTAATAAATTATTTTATGTATAATATGACAATTGAATCATTTATATTTTTAGTCTGAGGCCAGACTTGATAATTTATAAGCTAAGAATGGATTCATTTTATCTTTTCAAATTTATTAGCCTAGAATTAAACAAAGTAGTCTATAATATTCCTATTGCCTCCCCTTAGACTTTTGGCTGTATCCACATTTAATTTGTTATTTTGTATGTTTACCATTCCCCTTCCTCTTTTTCTTGATTAAATTATCTGACAGAATAACTCTTTAGTTATTTCCCTCAAAGACATCGCTCTTGAATTAAGCTATTAGTTATATGGTTTTCATCTGTTTTCTTATTTGTTTTGGTTCCTTTTCTTTATTGCTTATGTTTGCTTCTCTTGGGTATACTTTGTTGTTCTATCTCTTTGAATTGGTCCATTAAATTGATTTATTCTCTTGCTTTTTCTTGCTTATTAATTTAAGCTCTTCATATGAGAACTGAATACCTGTGCCTTATGTACTATATTATTTAGTATCGCTGCATAAGAAAAAGAAAGATATTTCTGTGTTTCCTTTTTACTCAAAGATTGTTTAAAATGCTCAATAAACATCCTATATGATAGGATGCTTACCCAGATCATTTTCAGTATCCATTTTTTATTGTATGTGATGAGTAGTAATTTCTGCTCTAGAATTTAATGACATTTTATGTTTGGTCTATTTTTTAAAATATCTCATGGACTCAGTAGGAGCCCCTCACATACTTTCCAGTCATATCAACATGGTAAGAATGAAATTTATTAAGAAATATTTTGTTGTTGTTGTTGCTGCATTTTGACTTTTTGCTGGATACATTTTGTACTTTGACTTTGGTAAATGTATTTTGATGTACTATTTGTAAACACTGCTGTCTTCGTTTTCTGAAGAGAAAGGATATCTTTCTCACATAGAATTACTTTTGTAAGTCCATTATTATGTTTAGCTTATCAACTAAATATTCTTTAATTGGAACAAAATAACAACCACAGTAACAAAAAATGCAGAAACCTGTAATTCCCAGAGAATATGTTAGGCATGAAGATTTCTGACAAGATAATTTCCTAGTTGGTTATACTTGACAGCTAATATTAAGAGAAAGTTAATTTAAGACAAAGTTAAAGAAATATTGAGTGGAAAAGTCATGTGAGGTAGCCATTTTGACAGCCTCTATCTGATCTAATAAATTAATTTACGAAGGAAGAGATTGACAATATCATTTCGGTCTTGAGAAATTTGTCTGGCTTGGACAATCTACTGCAGAAGAGAGCCATTTGCATAAAAACCGATTTATTGATGAGGATTTTATTAACTTGTATTTGCAAAGGTAAAATATGCCTTTCAATCAGCAGAGTAGTTACCAGGTCAGAAAAATAATAGAAATGGTCCAGTTTACCATCACTTTCAACTCTACTAACTTCACAATGAATGGAAATATTATGCAGTGATGTTAGAAATATATAAAGTCCATGAAATACTGCATTTACATTCAGTAAACACTTCAGTTATACCTGCTTAAGTTGAAACATCAATTGTGACTCCTTAGATTCTCCTGGATTTTCCAATTCTCAAAATTCAGCTTCTGGCTTCTCTGTAGCCATGCCTCAGCAGGGGACCAGCTGTATGCATTCAGGGGCTGACTTCCATTTCAGTATTTCGATGACGATGTGGGGAGTTGAGGGAGAGACTCTGGCTTTTGGAGAAACTGTCAAGGAGGTCAAATGTGCCACTCTGGAAAGCAGAAAAAAATAACCCCAACAGGACGAATACCGGTCAGTGAAAAAATACAGGAGGGAGGCTGCCAGGCAGATTTATCTCTTCTCCGTCATCCCTCAAACAAGACTTTTGTTGGGTGTCATTTCTCTGCACAGTCCATTTAGAGATGTCTGCCTGGTTGAGGGAAGGTGCTAGATGAGCGGTAGACTGTTTCTCATTGCAAAGTGATGGCCAAACTGCTAATTTATCACCTTGCAATTCTTTTCCCTCAATCCCATACTCTGGGGACTGCACCTTCTAGACAAAGCAATAGTTTTTACTCTTTCCCTTGAGTTCTATTTTCTACGGCAATTAAGCTAAGACAAAAACTGAGTAGGATACAATAATTTGAGGATTGATCACTTATATCCCCATTCTTCTGATCTTCCACACACAATGAGAAATACAGGGAAATGTAAATGAATTAAAACAAAAAAAATTCCTGTGTGTTTCAGATTATGAGGATTAGATTATAATGATTTATAGGCAAGGCTTGGGAGTATATATAAAAATAATAGAAGCATTGTATTTGCAGGGAACAAATAAAACTTGCCTCAAACTTGAGATCTGGAAGTGAAAAATAAAGCTCAAAGAATATTTTTTGCAATGGTGAACTTACAATATTAGATTCGTGGAAAACAAGTCAATGTAGTATATGAAATGTTTTATTTCCTTTAAGTCATACTATTTTTCCTTTAATTTTTTTTTACTTTTTTAAAATGTTATTTTATTCTATTTTGTTACTTAAGATTATTGTATTGAAGTATGGTTGACACATAGAATGTTACATTAGTTTCAAGTGTACAACACACGATGATTCAACAAGTCTATACTTTATGATATGTCCACCACAAATGTAGCTACCATCCGTCACCATACAATGCTATCATAATACCATAGACTATACTCCCTATGTTGTACCTTCCATCTCTGTGATTAATTCGTTCCAGAACCTGAAGTCTGTATCTCCTACTCCCCTTCATCCATTTTGCTCATGTTCCCATAGCCCTCCCCTCTGGCAATCGTCAGTATGTTCTCTGTATTTGTGGATCTGTTTCTGCTTTTTGTTTGCTTGTCTGTTGTTAGATTCCACATATAAATAAAATCATATAATACTTGCCTTTTTTCTGCCTTATTTCACTTAGAGTTAGTACCCTCTAGGTCCATCCATGTTGTCAAAAATGGCAACATCTCATTCTGGATGGATAAGTAATATTCCATTTTGTATATATACCACATCTTTGCCCATTCATTTATCAATGCATATTGGGGTTGCTTCCATATCTTGGCTGTTGTAAATGATGCTGCAGTAAACATAGAGATGCATGTATCTTTTCAAACTAGTTTGTTTTTTTTGTTGTTGTTGTTGGTTTGTTTCCTTTGAGTGAATACTCAGTCATAGAATTACTGGATCATATGTTATTTCCATTTTTTAGTTTTTGAGGAAACTCCATAGTGTTGTCCCCAATCACATCAATTTACTGTCCACCAACAGTGCACAGGGGTTGCTTTTCTCCACATCCTAGCTATCATTTATTTCTTGTCTTTTGGATTGTAGCCATTCTGATATCAGGTGATATCTCTTTGTACTTTTGATTCGCATTGCCATTATGATTAGTGAGGCTGAACATCTTTTCATGTGTCTGTTGCCCATCTGTATGTGCAGAAAAGGAAACCGTCATTAAAATGAAAAGGCAACCTACAAAATGGGAGAAGATATTTGCAAATGATGTATCAATTAAGGGATTAATATTCAAAATATGTAAAGAACTTATACAACTCAACACCAAAAGCAAAACAGAGCAAAACAAACAACAACAAAAAACCAAGAATCAGTTTTATTAAAAACTTGGCAGAGGACCTCAGTAAACATTTTTCCAAAGAAGACATACAGATGGCCGACAGACACATGAAAAGATATTCAGCATCACTAACCATCAGGGAAATGCAAATTGAAATCATAGCAAGATATGCTATGTATACTTGTTTTCTTTAATGTAAAATATGGGTTTTGGGACACACAGGTGGCTCAGTAGGTTGAGCATCTGACTCTTGATTTCAGCTCATGGTTTCATGATTTCACGATCTCACAGTTCATGGGATCAATCCCCATGTCGGGCTCTGTGCTGAGAGTGCAGAGCCTGCTTGGGACTCTCTCTCTCTCCTTCTTTCTCTGCCCTTCCTCTGCTTATGTGTGCTATCTCTCTCTCTCTCAAAAATAAATAAACTTTAATTTAAAAAAGTCTGTGTCTTTATTGTCAGATTGGAATTGGTCCTAGTTCTTTTTTGTTTCTTCAACTTAGCATCCTAATTTGGTGTAGTGTTCAGAGGTATTTTCTACCATAACCTAAACAGTATTTTCTATTTGAATTTACAATATATATAGAATGACTGCCATAGAGTGGCAAAAAGATAAATCTAGATTACTTAACTCCTCTTCTTCAGCAGTCTGCTTATTTCAGTGAATTCGGTATTCTTTGTATAAGGAAGGCATTAAAAATGAAAAACAAAAATACTACTTTAAAAAGTCAGCGACTAGGCATTAAAGGGCACAGAACCAAACACTTTTGTTTTTGGAAAAGTTTTTGGTTCGGTCAACCCTGTGCCCAGTAAAAGCATCAGAATCAAAGATACATTTTAGAGATGAAAAGGGTTCATGATTAAGGAGCATAAATATGTAATTCTGGACAAAGGCTCAGTGTATGATTATTTACTTTTCTTCTTGTGTTCCCAAATACCCTGAAGAATAGTGATGTGAACACTGAGTTTTTTTGGTAAAAATGTATTAATAGACAGAAATTTTCACATTTCAATGTTAATAAAAATCCCATTCTGAAATCTGATTTTTATAAAATGTACATGCACACCCTTTTAGAAAAATATGAAAATTTCATGTTGAAATGAGTTATCAGGAATGAGAGAAACGTATATTATCTTTTTTTATCCTTTATTCATATCTGTAGTTTCCAAATTTTATATAACTGACCTATTTTCCCCATGTTATAAAGCATTTTATGTAGTGTTCCCTTTGCTTAGCAACAACTGTGTCACTTAGGTTCTCAATAACAATCAGATCTACAATGGGTATGCAGAGTAAACTTTAAAAGATCATAGAAATGATGCAATGTATTCATACACCCCACACAATTTGGGAGAGGAGTGTTAGCGTGAAGAAAAACCACAAATGGCTTGCCAGGGAACTAGTATAAAAACTGGCTAAAAAAGAAAATTGCTGTGTGAGCCAGATAATTCTATATTATTCATTTCCTTTATTCCTTCCAAAGCTTTTTTTTCTCCCCTCTGATGGCTAGATAGATAAAAGGCCTAAAAGTATGAATATGAGGAAAGAAATATAAAATCATAATTGTGAGAGGAGTTAAATGTTCTAAATTCCACATATCATGAACCTTAGCAACCTCAAAGACCTCCAGAAAATCAATACAATAGAGCTCTAATGGCTAGGATTTTAACGTGCTATCTCCCTGAATAAGGCTTTTTACTTATTTTAGAATGAATTCCAGAAAGTCTATTACATCAAAAATAATTAAAAATAATTGAAAATAATTCATTGTCCTTAATGAGGATCTTTTCACCCAATATGTTCCATGAAGCTGCATATTTCAAATATGACAGCCATGTTCATCAGGATCAGAGTGAGTGCAATTCTAATTGTGCTAATATGCCACTAATATGCCAGCAAATAAGCAGGATCAGTAAAGTCCACTTTGGAGTGGGACTTTTGTAAAACTGGACCAAACAATGCACAAAGATTATTATTGAAGAGCGATAGGAATAAAATGGTCCTGGGTTTGGAAGAGGGGAAAGGAAAACAGAAGATGGAATTGTTGAGAATAAATTCTCATTTTGGAAAAAGCTGGAAAAATTAGTGCACTGCGCCTGAATCTGAGTGTGGAAGAGATGGGATTCAGGTAAGTGGCATAGAAAGGAAAGATGATAATCCTTTATTAAAACACTATCTAGAGTACAAGAAAATATTTGAGAGGAGAGACCGAGAAAAGAAAGGAGCTACTTAAAAAAAAATCCCAGTCTTTGAACTTTGGTAAGTAACCTTAAAAGGGTATAATCTCCCTAGAAGGGTGCACTCTTCTTGGGGAACTATGAAACAGATTTTGAGCAATTGTTGAAAACGTTCAACTATTATTCTTCAAAGTACAAAATGAATACCAAAAACAATACAAATAATAGATGTTTTTCTCTACAAATTTTTACAAGGTGAATACACACATGTAACTAGAGAAAGGGGTAGAAATTAGCACCAACCCAGAACATCTCCTTCTACCTGTTTTCTGTCACGAACTGCCCCCGCATCTCCCATTACTTGTTTTCATGAATCAGATTGCCTATTTTTGAACTTTACACAAATGTAAGAACATGGTGTAGGGAGTCTCGATGTGTGGCTGAAATCTTTTGCTCAGCATGATGTTTGTGAGATTCATTCATTTTTGTCTCCTCTAGCAGTAGATTGGATATTCTTATTGATACAAAATGCCTACTATATGCATATTCGGCACATATCCATTCTATGTGTTGCATATTTGAATCTTTCCCCAGTTTGCAGCTAATATGAATACAGCAGCTGCAAATAGTTCTGTACATTTTTGTAGCAGTCTTGTTAGGTATGTACCTAAGATCCATATGTTCAGCTTTAGTAGAAACTGTCAAATATTTTTCCAAAGGGTTTATGCCACTTTACACTATCAGCAGTATCATAAGAGCTCGAGTTGCTTCACCAGCCAATTCATGGTGTGGCCAGTATCCTCTATGTAGCCATCCCAATGGGTATGTAGTGACATCCCCATGTGCTTTTAATTAAGCGTCCCTGTGATGTCTAATGAGCTGATCACCTTCCTAATGATTTTGGTTATTTGCTTACCCTCTTTTGTCAAGGAAGTGCTCAAATTGTTTTGCCCTTTGGCTTATTGAATTGTCTTTCATTCTCTGATTTATAGTTTTCATATAAACTTGCACAGTCTTTTCCTTGAATGTGTATTTAAATATTTTGCTTTGCGTTACTAATAGTGAATAGAAAGACTTAATTCACAACATCTGGTTTGCCTATTTTTCCTTTTTTGAGGCCTTTTGAAAGAAATTGTTCCAATCCTAACACAAGGAAAACACATTAATGTTTTCTTATTAATGCTTTCTTGTTTTATTTTCACATTTAGATCTATAAAATTGATATTTGTATATAGCATGAAATAAGAAATATTTCTTTTCTCTCATGTGAATATACAGTCGATCCAAAGGTATTTAATGAAAGGTCATGCTTTTTCCATTGAAACACAGTATCATCCTTGTCATGAATTTGGTAACTGCATATTCGTAGACCTATTTCTGGATTCTATATTCAGTTTAATTGGTTTATTCACCTATCCCTGCACCAATACACCACTCTCCTAATAAATGTACTTTTGCAAATTTATATTGTCTTAAGTGGCAAAATATATGAATAGTAATTAGTCAAGAGTTATCAATGGATACAAAAATCAGTGAATAAAAGTTTCAGTAATAAGAGACGATTTACAGCCTCAAAGTATTTTCCCCAAAAGCTGATTAGGACTTACAAGGGGAAAGCAATGGTATCTTTACAACTGAGAAACTGGAAAGACATCACCTTAACAAAATGATTAAACTTCACCTTACCAGTAACTGGACAAATATACTTTATGTAACTGCCAATAGGATGCACAGAAAAAACAATTTCTGCCAACAATGCATAACCTGGGATTAATCATGAGGAAATATCACACATACTTAATGGACAGAGAGTCCACAATAAGTAGCCTATATTTTTCAAAAATGCCCATGTCACCAAAGGCAAACAAGGCTGTGGAACTGTTTCAAATTAAGAGAAACATATAATCCTGGCTTTTGTTTTGCTATGAAGAACATACAGGATTATCTTATAGGTATTGTAGATACAGTTCCAAACTACTGCAATAAAGCAAAGATTGCAATAAAGTGAGCTAAATATTTTTTTTGTTTTCTAATACATATAAAAGTTATTTTTACATTATACTGTGGTCTGTTAAGTGTGCAATAGGCTTATGTCTAAAATATACCTACTTTAAATAAGAAATAGTTTATTTGCCAAGTATAAACCTTTATGGCTAAGGTTAACTTTATTGAGAACCATCATCTGAGTTTCCAGAAAGTCATAATCATTGGTTACATATCAACATGACAATAGTAATGAAAAAATTTGAATTGTTATAAAAAAATTACCAAAATGTCACTCAGAGACCTATAGTGAGCAAATGCAAATGTTGGAAAAATGATGCTGGTAGACTTCCTTGATGCAGGATTGCCACAAACCTTTAAGCAGAGTGTGCTATGAAATGAATTAATGTCTGTAACAGGAAAATGGAGAGTCTATGGTTAAGATCGTGGCATAGGAAGACACTGAACACACTTTCTCCCATGAACACAAATTTACAGCTATGCATGGAATAATTTCCTCTGAAAAAAGTCCTAAAAATGAGATGTATAACACCTCCATGGCAAAGTATAAAAAGACTTTATTGAGATGGGCAGGGGAGGCAGAGACACACTCTTGCCAGAAACCTCAACCCTTGGGCAGCAGTTTGCAATCAGGTAGGATCTCAAAAACGCAGCACTTTTCCTTGAGGAGAGAGAGGACTGTGTCTCACATATGCCACCCTAATCCTTAGGTCTGCACAGAGTTGAGACTCCAAAATGTAAAACCAATGAGTATTAAGTTCAGAAGAACCAAAGAATGGTAGGGAACAGAGAACATGCTTCTAAAGGGCTCCCACAGAGACTCACTCTCCCAGGACCCATTGAAAAAGCAGCACCTTTAAAAGTGCCTAGACCACATGTGAAGGAGAGTTGCTCATTGATCTTAAATCAACTGCTGGAGAGGAAGGCAGTTGGGACTCTCTGTTGGGACTCTCTCTGGACTAAAGTTCTGGCAAACACCATTTTTCCAATTTCACTCTACTTTGCAAATGCCAGCACTAAGGAGCACCATTCTGGCAAACTCTCTAACCTGCTAATTCAGCTGGACATGTCCCCAACCCCTGTGCCACAGCCACACTATAGCCAGCTGTGTGAGCAGCCCATCCTCCCCTTGTACCACAGCCACACCACAGCTGGCAAGCACCCTACTGATCTTGACACAGCCATAACTCCATGGCAGTGGCAGGGGTGCCCAGCCTATGCAAGGAACTTCTCTTCAGCGCTTAGCTCTAATGGTCAGGGGACATTGCATTTCTGGGCCTCATAGATTATCTCCTACACCCAGCCACTTCTTCAATACCAACAGGTGGCTGTTTTATCTAATACACAGAAACAAACACAGAGGTTCAGGCAAAATGAAGATACAGAGGAATATGTTCCAAACAAAAGAAGACAAAAACCTAAGCAAAAGATGTTAACGAAGCATAGTTAAGTAATCCACGTGATAAAAAATTTCAAAATGATGGTCATAAAGATGCTTATTGAACTTGGACGAAGAATGGGTAAACACAGAAATAAATATTAAAAATATTAAAAACTACCAAACAGAAGCCACAGAGATGAAGAATATAATACCTAAAATGAAAAATACCCTAAAGACGTTCAATAGCAGACTAGATGAAGTGCAAAAACAGATCAACAATGGAAAACAAAGTAATGAAACCCATTCAAACAGAGCAGGAAAAGGAAAAACAAAACAAAACAAAAACCCCTTAAAACATGAAGATACCTTAAGGGACCTAAAGGACAATATAAAGTGAAATAAAATCTGCATTATAGATGTTCCAGGAGAAGATGAGAAAGGGCTAGAAATCTCATTTGAAGAAATAATGGCTTCCTGAAAACTTCCTGAATCTGGGGGGATGGAAACAATCATCTAGGTCCAGGAAGCCCAGAGATTTCCAAGTAAGACCAAACCAAAAAGATCAACACCACTGAGATGTATTATAATTAAAATAGCAAAAGTTAAAAATGAAAAAAGAAAATCTTAAAGAGAAAAACATTTTATGTACAAAGGAAACTCTATAAAGCTATCAGCAGATTTTTTTACCAGAAACTTTATAGTCCACAAAGGAGTGGCATAGCATATTCAAAGCACTGAAAGGGAAAAAAAATTATCTATATCTATATCTATATCTATATCTATATCTATATCTATACCTATATCTATATCTATGTCTATATCTACATCCATATTCATACATCTATATCTATATTTCCAAACAAGAATACTCTACCTGAGAAGTTTATCATTCTGAATAGAAAAGATAAAGATCTTTCTAGACAAGCTAAAGCTAACTGAATTCATCACCACTAAAATTACCTTACAGGAAATGTTAAAGGAACTTCTTTAGCTGATAATAATTGGCACTAATAAAAGCTAAGAAAACATAAGAAAATAAAAATGTCACTAGAAAAGGTGAATGTATGATAGTAAAGGTAAAGGTAGTGGGGTAATCACTTATAAAGTTAGTATGAAGGTCCAAAGACAAAAATAATAAATTAACTAAAACTGCAATAACTAGTTAAGAGATACATGAAATAAAAATATGGAAAATGTGACATCAAAAACATGAAATGGGGGGGACTAAAAATGTAGTTTTGTTATATATTAAATTTAAGTTGATATCAACTTAATTGTTCTATGCATAGAATGGTATATGTGAGTCTCATAGTAACCACAAAGCAAAAACTCATAGTAATTATACAAAAGAAAATGAGAAAGGAATCTGAATATAAACTAAGAAAAGTTATAAGCCTTTAAATAAAGTTATGTCTTTGAAAACAGAAGACGAAAGGAACAGAGAGGAAGTGCAAAACATCCAGAAAATAATTAACAAAATGTCAACAGAAACATACCTATAAATAATTACATTAAATGTAAATGGACTAAATTCTCCAATCAAATACATACAGTGGCTGAATGGATAAAACAATAAGACTCACCCATATGAGTCCATATTATGCATAAAAGAGACTTTTGTGTAAGGATAAGTAAGTAAGGATATACAGGGATGTAAGTGAAGGGATGGAAAAAGACATTCTATGTAATAAAAACAAAAAGAAAGCTTCTGTAGCTATTCTTACATCAGATAAAATAGACTTTAAAACAAAGACTATAATAAAAGATGAAGAAGGGCATTACATAATGATAAAGGGGTCAATCCAGGAAGAAGATATAACATTTATAAATATATATGCACCCAATATACATATTTGACCACCAGTATATATAAAGGACCACCAAAATACATAAAGCAAATATTAACAGACCTAAGGGGATAAATCGACAACAATACAATAATTTTAACGCACTTTAACACCCCACTTCTTTCAATGGGTAGAACATCCGGATTAAGGGATGGGGGTAAGAAACAGACTCAACTATAGAGAACAAACTGATGGTTACCAGAGGGGAGGTGAGTGGGGGTATGGGTTAAACAGGTGATGGGGATAAAGGAGCTCACTTGTGATGAGCACCAAGTGATGTATGGAAGCGTTCAATCACTATATTGTATACCTGAAACAAATATTACACCATATGTTAACTGAAATTTAAATAAAACTTAAAAAATCAATGAGCAAATATTGGCCTTAATTGACACCTTAGACCAAATGGACTTAATAGATACATACATAGTATTCTGCCAAAAAGTAGCAGAATACATACTTTTCTCAAGTACATATGGAACATTCTCTAGGATAGATCACATGATAGGTCAGAAAGCAAGTCTCAATAAAGTAAACAAAGACTGAAATCATTTCAAGTGTCTTTTTCAACCACAATGACATAAAACCAGAAATGAGTTACAAAACAACAACAATAATAAACTGGGGGGAAAAAAAGCACAAAAATGTGGAGATTAAACACATGCTACTGATGGCTAATGGGTAATTGAAGAAATCAAAAGAGAAAAAAAATTCCTAGGAATAAATGAAAACAGAAATGTGGCACAACAAAATCTATGGTTGCAGCAAAATTGGCTCCAAGAGGGAGGTTCATAGGCAATATAGGCCTACCTCACAAAAGAAAATCTCAAATAAACAACCTAAGTTTACATCGAAAAGACCTAGAAAAAGTAGAATAAACAAAATCTAAAGTTAGTAGAGGAAGGAAATAATAAAGATAAGAGTGGAAATAAATAGAGAAAAAAAGAGAAAGAAAGAAAGAAAGAAAGAAAGAAAGAAAGAAAGAAAGAAAGAAAGGGAGAGAGAGAGAGAGGGAGGGGAGGGGAGGGGAAGGGAGGAAGCGAGGAAGGAAAGGAGGAAGGAAGAAATGAAAATAAATCTGGTTCTTTGAAAAGATAAGAAAAATTCACAAACCTGTTGCTAGAAAAAAAAAAGAGATGGGGCTCAAATAAAATCAGAAATGAAAGAAAAGTTACAACTGATACCACAAAAATACAAAGAATTTTAAGACTACTGCAAACAGTTATATATCAACAAATTGGACAACTTAGAAAAAAATCGATAAATTTCTAAAAACACAATATTTTAAGATTGAATCATGAAGAAATAGAAAATCTAAATACATCAGTTCCTAGTAAAGAGATTGAATCAGTGATCAAACACTTCAAACAAAAAAAGTCCAAGACCATCATGGGTGACTTTTATCATCATTCCAAAATTTAAAGAGTTTCAAAGATTGAAACTTCTACAAAAATACTGAAGAGGAAGGCATGGTTCCAAATTTACTTAATGAGACTATATTTTTTTATTTTTTTTTAAATTTTTTTTAACGTTTATTTATTTTTGGGGTGGAGAGAGACAGAGCATGAACAGGGGAGGGGCAGAGAGAGAGGGAGACACAGAATCTGAAACAGGCTCCAGGCTCTGAGCTGTCAGCACAGAGCCTGACGTGGGGCTCAAACCCACGGAGTGTGAGATCATGACCTGAGCTGAAGTCGGACGCTTAACTGACCAAGCCACCCAGGTGCCCCAATGAGACTATTTTATATTGATATAAAAACCAGACCAGACACTACTAAAAAAGCAGGTTACAGACCAATATCCCTAATGAACAACAAAATATCAACAAACAAAATTTAAAAATATGTGAAAGGATCATATACCATGATAAAATGGGATTTATTACAGAAATTCAAGGATAATTCAACATCTGCAAATCAATGTGATACACCACATGAAGAAAATGAAGGATAAAAGTCATATAATTATCTCCATAGATTCAGAGAAAGTATTTGACCAAATTTAGCATCAATTCATGAAAAAATAAAAGAAAAAGAAAAAGAAGTTCAACAAATTGGGTATAAAGGGAATATAACTCAATATAATTAAGGCCATATATGACAAATCCACAGATAATATACACAGATAATATCAGATCAGGCACAAGACAAGAATGCCTACTTTCCCCACTTTTATTCAACGTAGTATTAGAAGTTGTATATAGAGTAATTAGACAAGAAAATAAATAACATCCAAATTGGAAAGGAAAAAGCAAAAGTGTCACTATCCAAAGATGAAATGGTACTACAGTAAAGACTCCATCCAAAAACCAAGAAAGCTAAGAAAGAAATTCATGAAGCCCCAAAAATGCAACCAAAAATTTGTTGTTTTATGGACTACTAAAAAATCTATCAGAAAGAAAAATCAAGAAAACAATTACATGTACAATTTTATCAAAAAGAATAAAACACTAGAGATTAATTTAACCGAAGAGGTGGAAGACCTATGAACTGAAAACTGTAAGTTGTTAACAAAAGAAATTAAAAATGATGCATATAAATGATTGTAAAAATTAATATTGTTAAAATGCCCATACTACCTAAAGCAATCTTCAGATTTGATGCAATATTATCAAAATTGCAATAACATTTTCTTCAAAACTAGAACAAATGATTTAAAATTCTTTATGGAATCAAAAAAGACACCAAACAGCCAAAGCAATTTTGAAAAAGGACAGTCAGAGGTATCACCCTCTCTTACTTCAAACTGTACTAAAAGCTATAGTAATTAAAACAGTATTGTATTGGTATAGAAATAGGCACACTGAAAATAGAACAGGATAGAGCCCATAAATAAACTCACAAATGTATAGTCAATTAATTTACAGCAAAGGAGGCAAGAATATGCACTGGGGGAAAGGCGGTCTCTTCAATAAATCGTGGCGAGAAAACTGGATTGTTACATGATAAAGCTTGAAACTAGACCACTATCTTGCTATAATATATATATATATATATACATATATATATATATATATATATATATATATATATATATATATACATTTAAAATGGATTAAAGATTTGAATGTCATACCAGAAACCATAAAACTCCTAGAAGAGGGGCGCCTGGGTGGCTCAGTTGGTCAAGCGTCCAACTCAGTTTCAGCTCAGGTAATGATCTCCCGGCTTCATGGGTTTGAGCCCGGCATCGGGCTCTGTGCCAGTAGTGTGGAACCTACCTGAGATTTTCTCTCTCTGCCCCTTCCCCATTCGCACTGTCTCTGTTTCTCTCAAAATAAATAAATAAACTCAAAAACAAACAAACAAACATAAAACTCCTGGAAGAAAATATGGTAGGAAGCATCTTGACATTGACCTTACTGATGTTTTTTTTTTTACATCTGACTCCAAAGGCAAAAGCAACAGAAGCAAAGATAAACAAATTAAACTAGATCAAACTAAAATCTTCTGCACAGTGAAGAAAATTATCAACAAAATGAAATGGCAACAAACTAAATGAAAGAGGATATTTTCAAATCATAAATCTGATAAGAGTTTAATATTCAAAACATATAAAAAAAACTTATTAAAACTCAACAACAACAGAAACAGACAATGTGATTAAAAAGCAGGCAGATCTAAGACACATTTTTCAAAAGAAGTCATACAGATGGCCAACAGGAAAAATGTTCAACATCAGTAATCATTAGAGAAATGCAAATCCAAAGCACCATACCTGTCAGAATGGCTATTGTCAAAAAGATAAGAAATAACAAGTGTTGGTGAAGAAGTGGGAAAAAAAGAACCCTCATGCACTGTTGGTGGGAATGTAAATTGGTGCAGCCACTAAAGAAAACAGTATGGAGATTCTTCAAAGAATTAAAAATAGAACTACCATATGACCCAGCAATTTTTCCTCTGGGTATTTATCCAAGAAAAACAAAAACACGAATTCAAAAGATGTATGCACCCCAATCTTCGCTGCAGCATTACTTATAATAGCCAAGATAAGGAAACAACCCAATTGTCCATCCACAAATGAACAGATAAAAAATGTAGTAGATATAGATGATATAAATATAGATTATAGATATAGATATATAGATATAGATATAGATATAGATGCAGTGGAATATTACTCAGCCACTAAAGAATTAGATCTTGCCATTTGCAACAACGTGAAGTACCTTGAGGATATCATACTGAATGAAATAAGTTAGACAGAAAGACAAATACATAATTACAAAATTACATACTTTTACTTATACGTGGAATCTGAACAAATAAAACAAAACAAAAGCCAGACTCATAGATACAGAGAACAGAGTGGTAGCTGCTGGGGCAGGGCTTGGGGGCCAAAAGGTACAAACCTCCAGCTATAAAATAAATAAATCATGGGGATATAATATACAGCATGGGGAATGAGGTCAGTAATATTGTACTGCTTTGTATGATGACATGATAACTAGATTTACTGTGGTGATCAGTTCACAACGTCTACAAATATCAAATCATTTTCACTATATACACGACACTAATATAATATGGCATGCCATTAAACTTCAACAAAAAAAGAGAACGTGATAGGAAATTGGCGAAAAATGACTAAGAATGTCACATTAGAAAATAATACTGAATAAACATTAATTTCTTAGTTTTGATCAGCCCCCTGTGGGTATTTACGAGAATGTTGTTTTTTGCAATGCGCACTGAAGTTATTAGTTATAAAGAGGCACTATATCTTCACGATACTCTTAAATGTCTAAAAACCAAAATATCAGTATGTAGTACATATGGAAAAAAGTATCAAACAAATAAATTGTTGCCATTTGGAGGATTTGGGTGAAGGGTTTGGGGGAATTCTTTGCGCTATACCAGCAAATGTTCAGTAAGTCTGAATTTACATCAAAATCCAACACGAAAAATAGAAGCTTCTTCTTCATTATCATTTTTTTGATATTCAGGTATCCAGTGTTCCCGTGATCACCAATGAGCCAGGCAAGACATGATCAATATAGTCCACATAAGTAGTCTTTGAATCTGTATGGTTTTATATTTTCCAGAACTAAACCTTTAATTTATTTACCATGAAGTTGATACTAGGGAGTTTTTCAGAGTTTTGTATGTTTATTGCTGCCTCAAAGAGACTGGAGGCAAGATTTGAGATCAAAAACAGGACCAGGGGCATAGTTAGGCAGGTACTCTCAGAAAATCTGTTCTCTACAAAAGAACACCTGCCAGTCAGTAAAAAGACTTGGGATATCAATTTAAGCTCCGACACTAACATATACTTACGAATGATTGCCAGGAAAATAACTTTTACTTATTTGCGTCTGGGTTATCCTGTGTATAAAACAAGCATATGAGACTCATCGAATGGTAAAACACCTTCTCTTTATCTGGAACTATTTTTCAGATGAAGAATATATAAGAGGTGAAAATTACAAAGACTTTGAGACCGGTCATCATTTAACACTCTCAAATATAGGAAAGTTAATAGAAAGGTTTTAGAAACAAAGATGGCATTTTTAAATTTTAAATGACAGTAAGAGTTCAATGTTAACATATATGTGTGTGTGTGTGTTATATGTTATATATGTTATATATGTTATATATGTTATATATATGTATACACACAAATATATATATATATATATATATATATATATATATATATAAAACATCTAGCTAATGATATATTTTATGCACATAAAAATACAAGTAAAGGATCTGAGAGAGGAGCCTGGGAGTTTTCTTGGATAAACTACTCATAATAACCGATGTTCTGATTTCCTTGTTTCCAGTAACTCACTCGATGAAATTCTATGGATTTACTTACCCACTGCAGTTTTATTTTGTCAATATGTTGGAAATCTCTAAAGTGCTAAGCTATGATGATTCTGTGTTTTGTTACAAGAGCCTGAAGGTGTCATTGGTCATTAAAGTAAAGATGTTGGAAAATAGGAAATTATTTCAAATAGCATATTGTCGAAAACTGTTTCTTTAAATTCTAGGTTGCATGGTTTTCCTACTTGTACCTAGGCTAATATTGCAAAGATACATTACCTGAGCATATCTTTCATGTTTTGTTTCCTTTGTAGTTTTCCATAATTTCAAACAAATTTGCCCTTTGGTTTCATGGGAATAAAAACAACAACATTTTCTGTGCGATGAAATTTCAGTGTTGCTGGGAAAACGGGCTTAAAATGAGAACATTATGTTTTATAAAATTATTTAAATGGAAGTGCTTCCAATCTAATAAAGTGTTTTTTGATTTATGGCAGAGGTTTATGTTTTCTTCTTTTTAAACTAAATCTCATCCAGTGATAATTGAAATCCAATGGAAACTCATGATTAGATAAAGGCTCTAATGTAAAAAGACAGTCCTATGAAGTGTGTCCCAAGGAATGAGCATGTTTTGAAAGCAGTGTATCTGTTTTGAGATTTTGATAAGATTGACATTTTGAAAGAGAGATATCTAAGTGCGGATTGGTTTCTGTGAAGTTATCTCTTCTGAATGCTAAACCCAAAGTATGTCAGGAACTGCAAAAAGCCTGAGATTTTATTTAATTTGCAAGCTAAAAAGTTAGCCTGTCTCATTTTCATGGATTCTGGCACAAGATAGAAGACCCCTCAGTTTTAGACAAAGGATTGTATTACTCATAACAGTAACCATAGACAGAATATCAGCATTTTTACATGCCAGTAAGTTTATCTCCAATTCCCACGGCATGACATGAGAAGGACCAAGTGACATCTGTACAAGAAAATCACTGCATAACATGAGAGGAAGCCCGAGCTCAGGAAACTCGAGTCTTTTGTAAACCTGTCTGACCTTTGCTCTAGAGAAGCCAGTATCCATAATATAAACACCCTTCAAAGAGAATACAACATAAAGACAGGAGGGACTCATGGAGAAGTGTTTCCCAACACAGTGATATCACAATGACAAAGGATGAAAGAATCACATCATGTATTGGTCTCTATTTTCTTCAAATTTCTATGTTGAGGAAAACTCTCCTTACACACTATATTTTCCCCTTTGATTTCTGATTCTATTTATCTCGTTGCCTATTATGAAATTGGATTCATAAAGGCTAAGGTAAGATAGGTATATTGAAGCCAATGCAGGTACATTAACATGATCCCAGTTCTGTCTCAGTGTGCATTGTCTTAACCTCCAACCACATGCTCCTGTATGAATTTATTGCAGCCAAAATCCAACTCCGATAATTGATTCCTTTCTTAGTAAATGGTCTCACACCCTGTAGATCACCAAGCTTGAATCTTGAGAAATACCTTAAATACATATTTTCTTTTATTCTATAGGAGAAAATTTATGCCACTTCCATGGCACTCTATCCCATGCCACCATGGAGGGGTCCAAGCCTCCCTCTTATCTGATGGACTTTTGTCAATAAATTTTATTTGGGATTCTACCTTGCTTTAAGCCTTTTTCAAGGTTTCAGAACTACACTTCTAAAAGAAAAACAAACCAGGGTATGGCCCTATGAAAATTGTTGTATGTTCCCATTTACCTAAGGATAACTCCAGTTTATTTATGGCATAAAGGCCCTTTATGAGGTCACACTTAATTAACCATCTTCATATCTCCTTATTTTCCTACACCGACCCTTTGTCCTATTAATTCCTGCTTTCTTGGAGTTACCCTCAGATACAATGCCAATATTTGTCTGAAACTATTTTCAACTGTCTCCCAAGTGAAATCGTTGTCCCTTTTTAATGCTCAGCTATCTGGTTTCTTTCACTGGAAAGTATCCTGTACCCAATTCAAGCAGAGCTCATTATTTTTTTATTGATGCCATAACTGCATGTTCTGCATAAATCTAGCACACGAGTAATTATACTAGTATGAAGTCATAGACACATCTATTTAATAAAAGTTATGGAGACTCCTATATTCACCTACACACTTACGTACAAAGGTATGTGTACTAATCAGGAGCTTGAAACTCAAGACCCTCAGATTATAAATACCTAACATCCAATGGATCTCATACTCTTTTCTGCAGTTGAGGATTTGCATGTTAATTTTGTAATTTGCTTGAAAGCTCCTTGTATGTAGATATATTTCAGATCTTTTAATCCTTTTAGATGTCATGATGAACGACTCTGTTCATTAGAGGAAGCTACCTTTCCTCTTATGAAGGAAACTGAAGACACAAAGAAATGGAAAAGCATTCCATGCTCATGGATTGGAAGAATTAATATGGTTAAAATGTCAATACTCCCCAAAGCAATCTACACGTTCAATGCAATTCCAGTCAAAATTGCATGAGCATTCTTCTCAAAACTAGAACAAGCAATCCTAAAATTTGTATGGGACCACAAAAGACTCCAAATAACAAAAGTAATATTGAAGAAGAAAACCAAAGCGGGAGGCATCACAATCCCAGACTTTAGCCTCTACTACAAAGCTATAATCATGAAGACAGTATGGTATTGGCCCAAAAACAGACACATAGACCAATTGAATAGAAGAGACTCCAAAATTAGACCCACAAATGTATGGCCAACTAATCTTTGACAAAGCAGGAAAGAGTATGCAGTGGAAAAAAGAGTCTCTTTAACAAATGATGCTGGGAGAACTGGACAGCAACATGCAGAAGAATGAAACTAGACCAACTAGACCACTTTCTTACACCATTCACAAAAATAAACTCAAAATGGATAAAGGACCTGAATGTGAGGCAGGAAACCATCAAAACCCGAGAGGAGAAAGCAGGAAAAAACCTCTCTGACCTCAGCCACAACAATCTCTTACTCGACATCTCCAAAAGCAAGGGACTTAAAAGCAAAAATGAACTATTGGGACCTCATCAAGATAAAAAGCTTCTGCACTGCAAAGGAAACAATCAACAAAACTAACAGCTAACCGACGGATTGGGAGAAGATATTTGCAAATGACATATCGGATAAAGGGCTAGTATCCAAAATCTATAAAGAACTCACCAAACTCCACTCCTGAAAAACAAATAATCCAGTGAAGAAATGGGCAGAAGACATGAATAGACACTTTTCCAAAGAAGACATCCAGAAGGCCAATAGACACATGAAATGATGCTCAACATCACTCATCATCAGGGAAATACTAATGAAAGCCACAGTGAGATACCACCTCACACTGGTCAGAGTGGTTAAAATGAACAACTCAGGAGACCATAGATGCTGGCGAGGATGTGGAGAAATGGGAACCCTCTTGCACTGTTGGTGGGAGAAGTAGAAAAATAGCAATAATAAATTGATAGCCATTGCTATCAATTTATTTTTAAAAAGATAAAACATGGTTAACAAGGGATAGAGATAATAAATTAGAAGTTATGACTGAAGACTGTACTCTTGAATATATTGTATTTGTCTCATCCTATTATATTACTTATACACAAATTATTTTTTTTGAAAAAAATAATAATAAATTAAACTACTGAATTGAAACCAACCAACCAACCCAACACTTAAAATGCAATATGAAGTAAGATTATGTATATGCTGGAATACAAAACGATCTGGAGAGAGAAACATTCCATATCAAAAGTTATTTTTCTACGAGCTACTTTGTTTTCAAATTTAAAAATAGTACTGACATGAGTCTCTGTTTATTCAACTATATATTAACAGATTGATAATTTAAAATTTTATTGTGTGACTGGAGTTACAGTCGCATAATAATTCTGACAATGTTTGCTCTAAACCATCTGTTGTTGAGAAAAAAATCGTTTCAAGTATAATTTATGTAATTTGTAGAGGCATACTTTCAGAAGACATCATCCTTAAATGGTTACGGGTATTCACATGTCAAAACCAAAAGGTGTATGGGGGGCACCTAGATGGCTCAGTTGGTAGAGTTTCCTACTCTTGATCTCTAGGTTGTGAGTTCAAGCTCCACTTTGGGTGCAGAGAGTATGTAAGGAAAAAAGAAAAGGTGTATTGTTTATTTTCCGTCGTTGACTTATTTGCTGCGTGGCTAAGGCTGTTCAGCAGCATCATATGATTCCTGAAATACTTACTGTACCAAGAGTTATTAGCTGGAGATGGGCCCTTTATGTATGCAATTCAATCATTTTTAGAAAACCATAAGTTACTTGTCACAGATGAGAACGTTCGGTAGCTTTTTCTTACCACGAGTGGTATAGCAAATTAAATATTTATATGTACACCACTTTAACACGTTTTAAAATCGTATTTTCTGATCACAAAAAGTAATTTTAGAAAACATAGAAAAAAGAAATATCACTCTGATAACTCCTACTCTCAAAATATTATTGCAAACATTTTGGTGCATTCTGTTTATATGTGTACATTCACAAACACACACACACACACGCACACACACGCACACACACTCAGTCACTCACAAAACTTAAAGGGTTTTGAAGTCTATGGCATTGCTTATTAGTTTAAGAACATAGTCATTATCTAATTTATAATGATTGCATTAACTACTTTACTAATCATTTAAAATATAATTAGTGTCTATAAAATATTATATTGTATGATTATACTTAAATTAATTTAAACACACTCTAAATCTTAGGAGTTGTTGGTTTTTGCTATTTTCCTATTAGAATATAAGTGCTATCTCAGACATATAATAGGATGGAATTTCTATCTTATGTAAACACGAGCCATTTTACTTAAGATATCTAGAATCTCCCTTGCTGGAGAAAAAAAAATACATAATTTTCTCAACAGGAGTTTTGCCGATTTTTCTAGTAGTAGGGAGGTTTTTTCCTATAATACCAAGAGAAGCAATGTAAAATCCAGAATCTCAAATGAAGAAAAAGTACTCTTTGGCCTCTGAAAATGAAATTGCATAGAATTTCCCATTGCATTCATAACCCTTTCTGGGGATTTGTTGAATTTAATGCACTTCAGCTTCTGAGGTCTAGCTTATACACTTTAAATGAGTCTATAACTTATTCACTCTTATTTTAAATCAGGCAAGCACACTTTTAAAGCCTATGCATATGCTGTCCAACTTTCCAAAACATTCACTGACTGTCACATAGTATTTCTGCTACCAGATCAAGGGCACACAGACAAACATTAGACAAGATCTCTGCCTTTGAGGGGGTTTTATTTTAGTTGTTGTAATATATGGTGGTGGTAAGAAAACAAGGAAAAATACCTATGAGGCCAAACAGAATAGAATGAGTTTCACAACTGAGGTATAAGAAATATGTTATAGGAAAATATGTTATTGGGGGAAAAAAACAAAATACGGAAAGAGGAAGAAAAATTGTATTTCTTATAGTCATCAAATATTTTACAAAGATTGATAAAGTAATCAGGGGAAAAATTTACTCTTCAACAGAATATTTCCACCAAAATAAGCTAAAGCATAGAATTCCTATGTTCAAGTTACTTTCTTGATTTTTAGAATAATTGAGGAAATATATCATAAAAACGTGAAACACTCTATTTCTAACATTTAGTATTTGGGTCAAGTTTTCATCATAAACCATGCTATGGACTGAGAATAGCGCAGATAGGGGGACAAATGTAGAGTTGGTGTTTGATGCTTCAAGGTACTATTCATCAAATAAATCCCAGTCCTACATCTATTTTTTTTTAAAAAAACTTGGACCAACAGATACTTGTAGCTGGAAGAAACCTTTCAGAGCATCACAGAAGTCGAGCATTGGTGAATTGCCATCAGGAAGTCACTCTACCTAGGTCTCCCCTCCCCTTCAAACCACAGCTCCCTGACAGAGGAGGGACAAATTGTACATTTTTATGCACTTGTCTCTATGTCTCATGTTAAGAAACAGCGTTTCATACTTTAGTAGACTGTGAAAGTTAGTTAAGGAAGCTTCCTGAGATATGCATACAAATGCCCAGAAAAGGTACACTGTGTCAGATTCTATTCTCAATGTTTGAGCACAGTATGTTTTCACTGATTGATCTTTTTCCTTTACCTCGTTAGGACTACAGAATCACTTGAGAGGCTTTTTAAAAGCCTGGGGTGCCTGGATGGCTCAGTCGGTTAAGCGTCTGACTTTGGCTCAGGTCATAATCTCATGGTCTGTGAGTTAGAGCCCCATGTTGGGCTCTGTACTGACAGCTCAGAGCTTGGAGCCTGCTTCAGATTCTGTCTCTCTCTCTTTCTCTCTCTCTCTCTCTCTCTCTCTCTGCTCCTCCCCAGCTTGTGCTGTCTCTCTGTCTCTCAAAAATAAATAAAACATTTAAAAATTGTTTTACAAATGGTTAGCCCCTTACCTACACCCTCTGAAGCTGAGTATTTAAGGCTACATCTTCCGGTTTCTACTCTTAGTGGTTGTGAAAGATGATCAAATTTTATATTTCACATTTGAATTACTCCCATCATGTCCTCAGATGGTCTGGCTAAAAAAGCCTACAATTTATACTACAGCCAGTGCACTGCTTTGGATTTCCCTTACAAAATGATGTAGATCAATTTTTGACAGGTTTTTGAAATCAGCAATTGAAGATATCCAATCATGAAATTATGTGTACCTAAAACATAGCCCTGAAACATATGTATCAAAAAGTTAGCAAATGGGATTTATATATATTACGTATATTATTAAAATCCCTTTTGTTCACCATGTAGCATATCAGCGTTTTAAATCAACTAAATTACCTTAAAGATTCACATGACGATTACAGAATCTTTTGTGCTAGAACATCTACGTAAGTTGCAATCCTTACTTATCCATTACTTAGCTTTTAAAAAAAATCAACGTTTTATTTATTTTTGAGAGAGAGACAGACAGACAGACAGAATGTGAGTGGGGGAGGGGCAGAGAGAGACACAGAATCCGAAGCAGGCTCGAACTCACAGACTGTGAGATCATGACCCAAGTGGAAGTCCGATGCTCAACCGACTGAGCCACCCAGGCGCACCCCCATTACTTAGCCTTTTAATATTTTGTTGCCATTATATCTTCATGGTATTTGCAATTATCCTTTTAAGGAAAATTGCCCCATTAAATGTATGATTTGTTGCCATTATATCTTTATGGTATTTGCAATTATCCTTCTAAGGAAAATTGCCCCATTAAATGTATGAACAAGTCAGGGGATTTTAAGTTGATTTGCCTAAAAATAATATCCTAGTTTGTGCTTCTCCTCACATGAGTTCAAGATGATTTTTTTAAAATAAGCTCAGATATTATTAATATTATCTTTGAGCATTAATTAACTCAAAATCGTTGTTTTGGTGAGTTTACAAATTTTTTTATTGTTTATTTTTGAGAAAGAGAGAGGCAGAGCATGAGCAGGGGAGGGGCAGAGAGAGAGGGAGACACAGAATCAGAAGCAGGCTCCAGGCTCTGAGCTGGCAGCACAGAGTCTGATATGGGGCTCGAACTCATGAACCATGAGATCACGACCTGAGCCAAAGTCGGACGCTTAACCAACTGAGCCACCCAGGCACCCTGTGACTTTACAATTTCTTAAGAAGATTGGGTGTTTTTCATAGGATGGGCAGTTATTATGGTGAATATGCCTTTATGTCCATTGGCTATTTTTACGATCATGTTCATTTTTAACTCGTTATTCTGTAATACAGTAAGATGTAATATATATGGTAATCAACTGTCATATATGTTCAATTATTTTTCCATCTGTTCTTCCACAGCTTTGCATAAGTGCTTATTGAAAAGATAAAAGTTCAGAAAACTCATTTTCTCTGTGAGTCTGTCTCAGTAACTTGTTTTTCAGAGGAGTGGTGCCTTGGAGAGACCTAACACGGTATTAACTATATTCTCTCCACTAGCATTTGTTTAGAAAAACGTGTCATATTTCCATATCAGAGCCTGCGATGTCTTCTGGAGTCATCACTGTAAAGAACATTGTCAGGTGTTTTCACGGAGTTCATTGTCTATGCATTGTTGACCTTTCATTTTCAGACCGCCATTCTTGTATGTTCTGGATAGGAGAATAAGGTGAATATGGGGATTTCACAGAAAATACCCAGATTCTTTAATGTTCTCACAACTGTAAAGATGCATCTGTAATGCAGCCCTTGAATCACATCACAGCATTTGGCCCAACATTATGGGGACTTTAATATGCATGTTACAAACCAACAAGCACTATGGCTCTCCAAAGGGTACTTTCACTTTGAAATTCACGACACTCTGCCTTTTAGTTTATAGGTGTCTCCAAGTCTTAAAGCTAATAATGCAGGTGCTCTCAGCTGGGTCTGCAGATGTCGAGAATTAGGACAAGCACACAGCAGGACACTTGCTTTTGCTTCTTCCTCTGAGCATCTGTGACACAGAAGCAGCTGTTCTCAGGAGAGAATCAAAGAGGTCATCAGGATCCGCACAGAAGTAGATTTGAAACCACTGATGCCAGAATTCCATGAATAAAACACTGTGTTGGACAGGGGTATGAGTTGCGGCAACTTTAGTGTTGGAGTCATTCTGCTTAATGGAATTGATTCACACTGAAAAAGATGTTCTTGGATATACCAGGTGCTGCATAGAACAACACAACAAACTGACTCAATTTATTCTGTCCTTATGTGGCTTCTGCTTCCTTTTGTCCTATTAACTATGCCCTTCCCTCCTTCCTTCCTCCCTTCCTTCTTTCCTTCCTTCCTTCCTTCTGTCCTTCCATCCTTCCTTCCTTCCTTCCTTCCTTCCTTCTTTACTTCCTTCCTTCTGGTTTTCCTTCCTTCCTTCCTTCCTTCCTTCCTTCCTTCCTTCCTTCCTTCTGGTCTTCCTTCCTTCCTTCCTTCCTATTTGATAAAAAAAAATCTTAAATGTACTTGAAGTTAGCTATTGCTTTTGAAGATATAGAAATTTTAATTATGTTGAAGTTTAGGGATTAATCCCATTTTTAAGATGAATTATTTATATAATTTATCCATGATAGTTTTGGGGAATCATTCAGTAGGTATCTAATGTGAAATGTATCATCTTTTCATATCCTTCTATAATTTGTTGGATTAATTTTTATAATGTCCACATTCAGATATTATGTTTTCGCCAAAATGTCTCCAATTAAGGTATAAAGTCTTATAGGCTGAGAAGCAAGTATGTTCAGAGTTTTCCAAGCCCAAGCAGTAGAGGGATCCCTGAATTAACAAAGCAGGAACCAGCTGGTGGTATCAGATCTGCTCCTAAATGTCACATAATTAAACCTTAGGATCCCAGGAAAGAAAACAGTAGGACTGACCTGAATGTGCTTTAACATTTCTAAAATGTTCGTTTTAGAAAAAGGGGGTGCTGTTGCCAAATGAGGTCATTGGTGCTAGCAGGATATTTTATTGGTTTCTAATGCAGACCATAAAAGTAATATAGAAAGGACCAAGTTGATGACTCCACTAGCGGTTTTGTATGAGCAAAAATGTTGAAATAGGTAAAATTTGATGTCATGATTTTATTAGCTTTCTATCATCATTTTTCTCAAGTGCATACAATTCGCTACATCTGGACAACCTCCCTCTAGGAAAACATATGGGGACATACCCACCTGTAGTCTGACATAGGTTTCCCTGATCTGCTCCTTTTAATCAAATTTTGCCTTTTTTTGTCACTTGAAACTTTTTTTCTTATTTTGTTTTAATATGATAAGTAAATTAGGTTTCTACCCACCAGTCGTAACTGCATGACAGATTTTAGCCAGTGTTCAAATAAAGGGTTGGTAAAGTTCCCACTCTGTGGTAGGTCAGCGCAAATGTCTCGAAACCATGGGCCCTTTCCATTCTCCATTACTCCAACCTGACAACCTCACATCCTTTAAGGATACACTCTTGGTTTATCCTAAAAAGTAGGTAGAGACAAGACTCAAAGGGCAAGGTTCCTTTAACTAAATCCCTATCCAGTGTCTGCTTCCAACCTTTCTGTAGCCATGCATGAAGAGAAGCAGGTGTTTTACCCATCACGTACTATATCGCAATTGCACCACATTGCTGCAAGCTGTATCTCAAATGTGCCCTGTTCCGTACTCCAGAACAGATATTACCATATTCTCATCAGGACACTTGGCTTCCAGGGAAACTGTGGGCATCCTCTTTCATCCGCTCTTTTCCTTCATGGGCCTGTTTCCCAGGGTGCACTTGGCTGTCCCATGGACCTCTCGCAAAGGTGACTCGGGCCACAGCCGTTGCTCTCTTTTCTGAAAGGTCTTGGACCCACCTCGCCCCTGACCTGGGCAACGAATTTGGGTTTGCCACGATGATGTGTTGGCAGAGTTGGATGGTAAGCCCTGACTATGGAGGAAAGAGTAAAGGCATGCATTTGCTCAACTCCTTCTGTAAAGCCAGTATCACTTTGAAAAATGAGTTTCCATGTATCGAGCCTAATTTACTATGGGTCTACCCCAGAGTATGGAAATAAATCCCCACTTAATTATGGGGCTTTGTCATACATTTATATATGGTTCTCTCTCCCATCAACCTCATTGCATCCAGAATAAAATGCTGATAAATATGACTTTTTTTTTAAAGGCCTTGGTTATAGTTTAGTGTTTTTAAAGCATATTTGGAAATAGCCCCAAGACACATTAAGAAGATAAATAAAACTACTCATTATCATTCAGACTACCGCCACCAAAATCCTAGGGTTTTATTATCAACATTTAAAAAGGAAACATCGAAATAAGTGTTTATGCACAGATACACTAGGTAAAAATCCAGAAACCAGTAAGTTGAAAATTGAAATAACTTCATATTTAAAAAGTTTATGAGAAATGGAACTTGCAATGCTTAATTTTCTGAAGACCACAGGGCAGAGAGCAGAAGTCCAACAAGCCTAGATCAGGGATGGATTTGTTTGTCCCTCTGGGTCTGAGGGACCCAAACTGGGTTTGTCCCTCCCTGTGGGAGGAGGGGGTGTCTTTACAACTAGATGAGAAGAGTTTTTGTAAAGGTATATGGTGCACTCTTTGCTGTCCCTATTTTTAAGTTTAAATTGTGCCATGAACTTAATTCATTTTGCCACATGTTTCCTGTAAGTATGAGGCAAACACGGTGACTTAACCGTACTTGTAAATTCAGTAAAAAATATTGCAAGAAAAATTTCGAAAGATGAGATATCCTGTGTAAGGCTCCAAACCAATAAATTGTGTATTGCCTGGTGTGGCTTCGCTGCCTTTCAGAGGAAAGAAGACTCTATTCACCCATTTTTCACCTTGATTTTATCTTCAGACTTTGACAAGACCCAAAATTGAAGTCAAAAAGGAAGGACGTGGATAAGCAGCAGTTTCTAGCTCTTATCAGGGAAATCAGAATAGAAACAAACCAAAAACAGTGACGATCAAGTAGCAAATCTTTCGGCCGTGTTTTGACTGGTTTATCCATTCAAACTCTGTCTCTAAAGGGATGAGCCCCAAAATATTTAATTTGTGAGTTAAGGGTAGAGAGTGGGTAAGTCTTTCCTAGCACGGACTAAGAAAAGAGATGGGACTCTGTATTAAACTTAATCAGGACGGGGATAACAACAATCAGAGATACATATAAAGAAACTACTCTGGACATCTGGAACTCACTGCAGAGAAAATTAAAGGAAAGCATAGGAAGCTTTAAAAGTATTTACAAAACTTTTAATTATTTATTTGCATAATCGTTTCATGTGCAATGAATAAAATTTTTATTCTCCGGAACTTACTTTATTAGTAAGGCACCTCCTCTCTCCTCTCATGCCATCTGCTAGAATAGCCTGAGGGAAAGCGAGAGAAGAGTGTAGTCCTGTACATCACGCACGAGACCATGGAATAGACGAGAAGAGAGGAAGGAAGGTACATGGAAGGAGAATAAGCAAGGAAGGCCATATCAAAGGTGAACTCCCACTTGGGGCTGGCTCATCCTGGAAGAAAAATACAAATATAGAGAGGCATTAAGATGGCATCCCATTTGAGACTCTTGGGAGAGATATGTTGGCACGTTGTCTCATGTTTCTGTAATAACTTGGAGGAGGACTATTAGACAGAGACTCTGAGCAGTAATCATGAGGAGCTACTCTTTATTTGGTGTGGGTTAGAAAAGAACCAAAAGTCCCTATTGTTGTACCAAAGGGAGATAAAGACTTGGTTTGGGTGAGACCCAGGGGGATATCAGTCACAGGAACAAGGTGACCTTGACAACAAGACATGAGGGTTAGCCATTACAGCCAAAGCTGGAAAGAAGTCATCACCAGAATTCAGCCCCAAGAAGGCAGTTGTGGGGCAACGCTGTCTCTTTGGAACAGAATATACTGCACCCCCTCAGGGAACTTCATTGGGCAATGGGTTTGATTTCTTGGCAAAACGCTGACCAAACGAAAAACAACCAATAGAAACTCTTTGTTTAACCCAAGTAATTTATACCTGTGTGATGGGATGCTAGACAAATATTAAAATCATGGGGTTGGAGACGATGCTTTAACAAACAAAAAGACGATTACTGCATTTAATTCATAGCTAGATATATATGTATATATGCAAATGAAGACAAGCAAAGAAATACACCAAAATATTTATGAAGTTTACTGCTGGGAGACAGGATTCGAGATTTCCCCTTGGGAGGTTTCTGAGGTTTTTTTTCATGTTTTCTTCATGAAGCATGCATATTCGTAAGGCTAAATTACGTTGTGGCAAGAAACAGCTATGAATCTAAGTGGCTGAACACAAAAAACAGTGCGTCGTCTTCATGCTAACCTCGCAGAAAGAGTCCACAGCAGGTCCCTGCCTCTCGAAGACACTTGCTGTCATGACTCCTCAGACAGGAAAGCTGGAACACGGTCACCTAATGCAGCTGGGCCAAACCCACAGCCCGCTACTGCCAGGGTGGAGCACTGACTGGCAGAGACCAGCACAAATCCCTACCTCGGCATCTATTTCTTGTTCAATAAAAATAAAATTTTTAAAAATTTTTAAAAATTAGATGTGTAGGAAAAATCTCCCCAGCAGTTTTCTCTAATACCCTAACATTTTGAGAATACCATAAAATTTAATTTTTTGAATGTTTATTTATTTTTGAGAGAGAGAGAGAGAGAGAGAGAGGGAGAGAGAGAGCAGGGGAGGAACAGAGAGAGAGGGAGACACAGAATCTGAGGCAGGCTCCAGACTCTGAGCTGTCAGCACAGAACCGGACGTGGGGCTTGAACTCACAATCCATGAGCTCAGGACCTGAGCCAAAGTCAGATGCTTAACTGACCGACCCACCCAGGTGCCCCAGAATACCATAAAATTTAAAGAAGACATTAAACCATGTTGAAAAATGTTATAAGCAAAAATAGGAAATCAAAATTACAATTTGGAATATTTTAGAACATTACTTAGGTTTCTTTTCCTCCTATTCCGTAAGTTATATTCAATTTCATTCTTCCTTAATTGTTTGCATTGTAATTATTCAGGCTTTATTTCCATAAACACATTCTTAATTTGAATCTCTGTTCTCAGGACTCAGTATCTGCATACCACTTTTTTTTTTCTCTCATCATTTTAAGTTGTTTTAGCTTTCTTCCGTTTTCCCGGAAAAACTTTCAAATTTTTTTACCTATTCCAGTTTATTATTTTTGTCCCTCAAATCTCTGTAAACATACATCACCCCCAGTGAGGATGCTTATCTTGCTCTTTGATGGTTCTCCTTCCACCTAACCATTAACCTGCGCTGTCTTTGCCCCTCACCTGATTATCATTCGCCAAACTATACTTTCTTTTCATCTTAAATTATTCTCTCCTTATAGTTTTGTGGTCTCATTCCAAGGGGCTACACCTCCTTCTAATCCATTAAGGGAATCAAATAGTTTGCTGAAGTTATTTTATGATGCCTGGGATTGAATTATTGTAGGAGGTACTTTACTTTTCAATAATGAGAAAATCCTTCCCTTCCCCTATTCTGTAGTAATTCGCTTCGTACATCTCCAGGTTACTTTTTGTATCATTATGCTTACAGGGAATAGACATCCAACCAGACCCCGGATGTCCCAGACACCGTGTGGATTTGCCTCGGCCCTGTTCATGTTCCGCCAATACTGTGGGCAGAAGTCCTTTTAGGTGAAGAGCTGGCTTCTACACATGGTTTCATCCATTGACGGAGTCTGGCAGGTATCACCATAGCGACTTCCATCCCACACACAGGACCAGGCCTTGCCCCGCCGTGCTGATGCTGAACCACAACAATATACTGGATGGAGCCAGCGTGGGACTGCGCCCTGTTCTTTTCTCTTACCAGCTACTAGTGCAAGGTTTTCTTCCTGGTAAGCACCCCTCCCTGCATCTCCCTCTTCAGGTATGATGCAGTGGCACACCTCTCCCTTAACTGTGCTTTCTGCTTCCTACCATGGCTATGAAAAGAAGGCTCAGGTGCTAGGGGGCCTCTAGAATACTCAAAATATGGTACCCATGTCATAGGGAAGTTTGTGGGCTAACTCGAATAATACCCCTTACATAGAAGAAGGAAATAGTACGATCTTAATTGACTTCTCTGTGTTAGCTGATGTTTCTCCGATAATTTTTTAAAGGATATTTGCTCTTTTTCTGGCTGAATTCAATGGCTGAGCTTTTTCTCAGTCTTGTAACGTGATTTAACTTTATCACATCAACCGTAATTTTAATCTAAGATATGGGCAACAAATTTTTTTCTCTATAATAAGTTGAGTCATTTTAAGTGCACTCACTTTGCATAAATAAAAATGTATAAAAGAAATGCCTATTTTTAGATTAGGCTCCAAATTTGGCATTCTGTTTTGCTGGCGATGAATTATGAGATGTGACATCTTGGTGGCTTTATATGGATATAGATAGAGACATAGATGTATCTTACATCCTATTTATCTTCATTTCTTTCGATTCCTTTATTTATCAGGGACAAAATATAGCCATCTCAGAATATATCTGGCACAAAATGTTTGATTTGTTTAGTGATAATTATATTAATTATATTATTTCAGGAATTTCTTTCTCTCTTTCTCTCTTTTCTCCTTCTTTCCCTCCTTCCTCATTGCTTCCTTCCTTCCTTCCTCCCTCCCTCCCTCTCCATCTCTCTTTCTTTCTTTGTCTCTTTCTTTCTTTCTTCCGTTCATTTTATCTTAATTCCAGTTAACACACAGTGTGATATTAGTTCCAGGTGTACAATATAGTGATTCAACACTTACATACGACACCTGGTGCTCATCACAAGTGCCCTCCTTAGTACCCGTCACCCATCAAGCACATCCCCCACCCAACTCCTCCATCAACCCTGAATTTGTTCTCTATCATTAAGAATCTGTGTCTTGGCTTCTCTCTCTCTCTCTCTCTCTCTTGCTCTCGCTCTCTCTTTCTTCTTTTTTCTTTTGCTCATTTGGTTTGTTTCTTAAATTCTACACATGAGTGGAATCAGTTAGAATGATTTGATAGTAATCTAGCTGTATTCATGGGATGTGGTGAGCCTAGCATGCCCTTACTCTGCCACCAGCTTCCCCATCCCTCCAGGATTTTTTTCTTACGGATGCTGAAAGAAAACCAAACCCTGAAAAGTGAGCAAAATAGTGACACAAAGTTAGAAGAAAAAAAAATTTGGCTATTATGTTAAAAAGAAGCTACAGGTAGGGCTCCTGGGTGGCTCAGCCAGTTAAGTATCTGGCTCTTGATTTCAGCTCAGGTCATGATTTCATGGTTTGTGGGATCGAGCCCCACATCAGGCTCTGCACTGAGTGTGGAGCCTGCTTGGGATTCTCTTTCTCCCTCTCTGTCTGCCCCTCCTTTGCTCTCATTCTCTCTCTCAAACATAAAAAAAATGAAGAAGAAGCTACAGTTATAAATGAAATCCAAACAATTAGAAGTCCATATTCCAGAGATCTCATCCTATGTGAACCCTGAAACATCTTTTTCATTACCAGTTCCATGTGAAGATGCTTTCATCATTTCATAATTGTTTTAACTATTGCAAAGGCTTACCATGAGACCTAGATGGAGGCTACATAAGCAGAGAAGTGCCCCAAGTTAGGTCACTAAGGTGATGCCTGGGCAGCACCACCGCCATGGTCAATGGGGACAGGACACCACATCATCTATGCTCATCTTGTTCCTGCTTCCAGCATGGCTGCCACTCTTGTCCCAGGGGGTTCTCAGTCTGCCTGTAACCCTACCACCATTGTGAAGGAGAGAGGTCTAGGCTGTTCCTGTCCAGGAGTCACTAGCTCCAAAGCAACGTCCAGGAAAGTGGTTCCGTTGGCCGAGTAGCCAGTGGCAATAGAGGCTGGGAGGGTGAGGGCTCATTTCCCACCAAGAGGAGAAACGTGGTGTGAATCAGAGAAAAGATCAAACTTTCACTTGTAAAGAGAAGCAATCAGAATTATCTCTCGAGCTCATCGAGAATTGGTCATGGTTTGTTTGTCTGGCAGCTAGAATGGGATCACCTTTGCCCCACTACAAGAGGGGGGGGTACTTGAATGGAACCTCCTGTAGACTTCTTCCCGAGAGCCCAAGGGCCAGTAGCTCCCTCACGGGCACTAAGGATTTTATGTGCTGGGCAACTGGCTTCACCAGCAATTGATGCACATATTTCAGACTGTCTTTCATCAAATATTCTGCTGGTATAAAGTGACTATCACATCTCTCCTACCAAAAAATGAAATCAACACAGTGTCAGGTATCTCTATTGGAGCAAAGAGCATCCAGCTTCATCTTGGTCTAAACAGTTCTCTTTGGGATGCCAGAGCCTGGATATTCATGCCCTCACTGCCTTTCTGCCTGCAGATCCCTGCTGGAGCCTGTATTACCAATGCATTATTTGTATCCTGTAGCATAATAGCTTGACATCCAGACATACACATACACACTCTCATTCACAGACTAACATTTAACATAGACTTTCTCTCTTTTGCTCTGTGTACCATGGGCTTTTTCAGAAAATCGAGACCAGTGACATTATTAAAAATGAATATTAAGAAAAGTTTAACATAAATAGTTCAACTATGAGACAGTTCATTAATCTTGTTTTGTAGCTTGAAGATAAGACTATACTCTGAAACAAATATTTTAAAACATCACAGCCATCTCAAGCCATGTGGTCTTTAAATTAAAAAAAAAAAAATTAAAAGTACAGAAAAGTTGCACTAAAAATTCAGCAAGGAGCAAACACTCTACCCAGAAATGAAGTATTGAAACATCTCAATATTGTTAGAGTATTTTAAATAGTAACTTCCCAAACTGAGATGCAAAGAGAAGAAATAGTAAGAATAATCCAAAAACACAAAATCCAAGACCCATGGGACAACTTTAAATGTTTTAAATGTGTTATCGTATCCTTAATTGAAATACCAGAACAGAGCAGGAGAAATATTTGAAAGTAATAATGTCCAAGTGCATTTCAAAATTAATGACAAATACCAAATAGCAGATTCAAGAATTCTGCTCAGAGAACACCACACAGAATAAATACTAAACACAATATTTAGTATTTACTAAACACAATAAATATTAAACACACATGCACACACACACACACACACACACACACACACACACACACCCCTAGGTATATCTTATTTAAACTACACAAAACTAAAGGTAGAGAGAGATTCTTGAAAGAGCCTGGAGTAAAAAAAATAAATAAATCACCTTGTATAGAGATGGACCTTTCCTTATATAATGGACCTTTCCTCAGAAATCAAATAAGAAAGAAAACAGTGAAAGATTTAAAATATTGAAAGAAAAAAAAATCAGCTACATCAACATCTAATTCCGTACCCAGTAAAATTATCCTTTAAAAGTGAAGGAGCCATGAAGATTTTCTCAGACAAAAAATAAATGAATACATAAATAGGTAAATAACTTGATGGTATGACTCAAATTCTTATTTGCAACCACTCAGTTCTGCCGTCTATAAAATTTTTAGTTATCGTTACTGACTATATATGCCACGCATGAACCGATTATTTGCCCATCCAGCTATGTTTCTAGATATCTAATATTCCCTTATTCATCCACCTACTGATCTGCATGTTCATTGATACATCTCTTCCATCTCCCTAGTTTCCCACTATTCCCTACTCCAGGGTGTTAATTTCAGATGAAAACTCAGGAGATAGGATACTGAAGGATGTGTAAGATTTATTGAAGTGAAAGTATTCTACTTTTACCAGGTTGGTTCTCAAATTGAGTACAACTAACATAACATGTTTAAAGGTAACTAAGAGCTGACTAGATTGGGGCACCAAGTTGTTCTCATACATCAATGACTTTAGCCATATGTGACACATTCACTTCCCAGCGCGCACTAGCCAAGGCAGGTAAAATTGTCGGGAATACCAGGGTCAGTGTCATCATCATTGGGGACGTACTCACTGATGGTGGTTGTTAGCTCACAGCTTAATTACAACAGATTTTACTGTAAGATGAAACAATCAAATGTAATAATAAACACAAAAGAATTAAAATACATAAAATAAAACCAAGAACGTCCAGAGGTTTAGAACATAACACCCGGAAGATTTGCTGCTGACAGACATTTGCACAAAGGTCCTCTGCGTTTGCTACTACATGGATATTTGTTACTCTCTTTCTTTCTGCAGTGCTTTTGATGTGAATCAATACCTATATATGATATGTGCGTCTTTCTCTTTTTTTTCCCTCTTCCTCCGGACTGCTCATAGACAAATGCTTCATTTCCTAGTTTCTATCCCAATTTGTGCATTTATATTTTCTATCTCTTGATAATTTGACTCTGTTTTCCATTGCATTGTTTAAATCAGTTCCCCTATTTGATCCATTTAATTAGTTTAAAAATATATTGGCGTCAATACTTTTAATTTTTTTCATGCTAATTCTAATTTCATCACATCATGTTCTTTTGATAGGGATGCAAAGTACTTTAAAATCTGAGAGTAGTGAGTAGAAAATTGTTTTAATTATGTTCTGAACTGTCGTCTCATTCTGAGGTCAGTTTTTCTGTTCATTCACTTGTATTTTCTCTTTTCTGCTCCAGATTTTGTTGCCATCTGTTGATCCTATGTTCCAAATCAGTGATTGAATCAAAAGCATGATTAGTTTTGCATGTTTCTTTTGGCTGTGCAGACCTATATAGGATCAGTTCTCACACTGGTCTAGGGGTCTGTTAGTATGATTCCCAGATATGTCAAGGTCACTAATCATGTTCTGCTTCCCAAGGCTAGGAACAGAAATAAAGATAGAATAAACTATATTTACCTGTAGAATATGAGGTTAGTCCTGTTTACTCCTCTGTATAATGTAATGTGTTACTATTTACCTGTCTATGTAATTTAAGTTAGCTCTAATCATTACAAGTATTGTAATGTATTGTAATCTTCATTGAGATTTCTGGCATCCACCCGAGCCATATGAAATGTCCATCAGCACATTGTAAGACCACCATGTTTACAAAATAGGTCCAGTCTCAGGACCAGAGGCTGGTCTTAGAAAGGGTCCATGCAATATCCTGAAGATCAGACATAAATCTCATTCAAAATATCATCCATCACTGATCATCCTCTGGTGAGGATTTTTGAGGTTGGAAGTTTGTAGCACTGTCTGATGTGCACATGTTGCCTTTTAGTATCCCTATGTCTTATTTTCACCGACTTCCTTTTGGTCGCCCCTAGATGAGAAAGCGCTTGTGTCCAGTATTTCCATTAATCTGAATATACTATATAGAATGGTGGGGCAAAGCCTCTAGCTCATTGGGAATTTGGCACTGGAGACCCCAAGGATGCCTCAGACATCTTCACTTATATATCTTAGGAAAGATGCAGAAAGCCCTCACTCAAATATTGTGCAATGAAAAAGTTCAGAGTAAAAGGTAGGGTGGGATTTCTGGTGCCCACAAGGAAGACCAAGACTGAGTGGTTGAGTGGTTATAAATGGAAGAAGTAACAACGAAGACAGGGTCCCTAGAAGGGACAAAACAAAACAAAACAAAAAAACAAAACAATAATAAAACTGTGTTAGCTTAAAAATACAGTAGCATCTTCGTAACTAACCATCAACTCATTCTTGGACTCTTGTGAATTTGGAGCTTAGTTGTTTTATCTATGGGTGAGGTGCAGACACCAGTGTGGTGACCCCTCTGTTAACACACACATGGTGCAGTCTACCCTAGCCTTACGTTTCCTTCACCTTCTCCATTCTGCTTCCAGTTTAATGCGGCATCACACTTCTAAAGGCTCACAGCTGCCATTGATGTAACACACAACTCTTCTACCACTAAAGTACAAAATACTATTATTTGCACACAATCTCAGAATGTGTCACAAGACGCTAAATTTCCATCTGAGAAGAACTTCTAAAATCATGACAAAAACAGACAAAAAGTCGTATTTAGTATCCCCCCAAAACGACTGCTACCCCACAGGCTCTCAAGGTTAATTCCTTTCTCCCTTTGCCCAAGATAAATTCAATGATCAATTAATTTTCCCCCATCCCGTTGACACTGAGTCTGCTATTGGTAATTATATATCTGCAGATAAGCAGATTACAAATGTGTTCATTTTGAAGAGACTCATTCTTCAAATATTTTATGCACGGGTACCAAAAAATATCTATTTTCTACAAACATTTACGATACATAAGACACATATAGAGGGGCGCCTGGGTGGCTTGGTCGGTTAAGTGTCTGACTTCGGCTCAGGTCATGATCTCACGGTCCGTGAGTTCAAGCCCCGCGTCGGGCTCTGTGCTGACAGCTCAGAGCCTGGAGCCTGTTTCAGATTCTGTGTCTCCCTCTCTCTCTGCTCCTCCCCTGTTCATGCTCTGTCTCTCTCTGTCTCAAAAATAAATAAACATTAAAAAAATTTTTTAAAAGACACATATAGAAAAGTTTACAATTACAATTGTACAGCTCAATGATTTTTTCCAGAGGAAACACCCATGTATGCAACACCTGGGTAAAGTCATAAAAGATCAGCAGCATCCCAGGCTTGTCTACACCTTTCTTCATCCCAAATTCAACCATTACTTAGATTTCTAAAATGCTAGATTAGTGTATATATATGCGTCCTGCACATGCCTTTGATGTGGCTTAGCTCCTCACTGGATAGCCAGATTGCAAAAGGGCACATTGCAAACAGTAAAGAGAGGGACTGAACATCTACTAAAGGCTAGGTTCTGGCTTCAGCTCTACTCCATTGGTGCAAAAAGACCAAGGTCAACCAGACTTAAGAAGAGGGGAATCAGGGGCACCTGGGTGGCTCAGTGGGTCAAGCATCCGACTTCGGCTCGGGTCATGATCTCACGGTTTGTGATTTTGAGCCCTGCATTGGGCTCTGTGCTGACAGCTTGGAGCCTGGAGCCTGCTTTGGATTCTGTGTCTCCCTTTCTCTCTGCCTCTTCCCCCACTCACACTCTGTGTGTGTCTCTCTCTCAAAAATGAACATTAAAAAGAAAAGGGGAATTAAACTTTACCTAATAGTGGCAAAAGTGGGGAAAAAATCCCAAAACCTTTCTCCATCAGAAAGATCATGTATGTATTTAGTAAAACGTTTTGAATATAAGCATTCATGAAAAAATAAATAATCTTATCTCAGTTTCCATAAATTTATGCCCACACTCTGTCAGCGGAAAAAGCATTCATTTTTCAAGGTCTGGTTTACTGCCCTATTCTCTGGGAAGATGTGGGTTTTATGCTTCCATCAAAAATCATGACTTTCACTTAATATTAATTGCATTATAATTTGTCATACCCAGCATCATACTTGAGATTTATATTAAATTCCTTCATGACATAGTAAGCAAGTTGATAAAGGAACAATATTTTATTCATAATTGGTCCCAAGTTTCTATAACTGTATCTATTTTTATTAGCTCTTAATAAATAATTGTTGAATAGTTGATGATGTTAAATTACAACATGAATTAAACATGGGATTAAAAATTTAACAAAAGAAGCAGTATAATGTGTAGAATTAAGTTTAATATTTATTTTAGCAGTGTTTAGGGCATCTGGGTGGCTCAGTGGTTAAATATCTGACTTCGGCTCAGGTCATGATCTCATGGTTTGTGATTTCGAGCCCCACGTTGGGCCCAGAGCCCACTACAGATCTGCGGTCTCCCTCTCTCTCTCTGTCCCACACCCCCACTTGTACTCTCTCTCTCTCAAAAATTAAAAAATTAAAACATATATTTATTTTAGCAGTCTGCATTTTTGTATTTTTTCTTATGCAACTCATTGTAGAGAAATTGGAAACTACAAAGGACAATAGGAAAAAACCCATAATTTTATCACTCAGATTAAGTGAGATTAGAGAGAGAATCCTAGGCAGGCCCTGTGCTGTCAGTGCAGAGTCCATGCAAGTTTCAACCTCACTAACTGTGAGATCATGACCTGAGCCCAAATCAAGAGTTGGTGGCTTAACTGACCAAGCCACCCAGGCACCCCTGACTCTCTATTTTTATCTATTTATCTCTGAATTATTGTTTTAAGGACTCACATGATGTTTCTGCACTCCAAATTTTGTTCTCACTTCTCACATTTGAAGTTAATAAATACAATTTTAATGTTTCAACAAGTAACAATGATAAACACAATGGTTACCATAACTAATATTTTGTGGCCAGTGTGACTTTTTAGTTTCGTCTCTAATGTTCATTCTGTTATTAGAAAATAACTAAATTTTAATGTCTTTGTCTTTATCCAAAAAGCAATTAAGATTTTTTCCCCCATGTATTATAGGGAAATTTTCCATTTAAAGATTGTAAAAATTTACTTCAAATTTATAGTATGTATTTTTTCAAAATAATTAATTCAAATAAGTAGATGTTCTTATATAACAATTGCATTTTTAAAAACCTTTCATATTTGGGGCACCTGGGTGGCTCAGTTGGTTAAGTGTACCACTTTGGCCCATGTCATGATCTCGCAGTTCATGAGTTCAAGCCCCACATCGGGCTCTGTGCTGACAGTTCAGAGCCTGTATCCTGCTATAGAGTCTGTGTCTCCTTCTCTCTCTGCCCCTTCCCTGCTTATGCTCTGCCCCCCTCTTTCTCGAAAATAAAACATTAATATTTTTAACTTTTTGTATTATATAAAAATATCTTATGCTTTTACATCTTGTTCAAATGAATATTGTTTAATTAAAACTGCCTGTTCACCAAAGATTATTCTTTGGTTTTTGGATAAATTATGTAAAATGGGACAACTGACAAAAATTATAACATGTGAACTTTTTTAAAGGGAGGGGCAATGTTAATTTGTTTTTACAAATAATTCTCTGGTATCAATCTGACAGTTTCCTGTTATATATCTTCTTTACTCTGCAGTGCATTTATGTCAATGTGCATATGTCACTTTTCATAACTGCTTATAATCTACTTCTAGATTAACAATTAAGATTTACCTTACCTTTCAGAATCCAAACATAATGGGCCATAGCTTAGAAGTGAGCAGCCAGAAAAATTATTAAATATATAAAAATGTTAGGGGCGCCTGGGTGATTCAGTCGGTTAAGCGTCCAACTTCAGCTCAGGTCATGATCTCATGGTTTGTGGGTTCAAGCCCCACATCAGGCTCTGTGCTGACAGCTCAGAGCCTGGAGCCTACTTTGGATTCAGTGTCTCCCTTTCTCTCTGCCCTCTCCGCTCATGCTCTGTCTGTGTCTCTCCCTCTCCCTCAAAAAACAAATAAACATTAAAAAAAATTTTAATGCTAAATAATGGTACATTAATATCCTAAGAGTCATATAATATACAAAAAATGTTGATCTCACAGTATCTTACGGGTGAAATAACTCATAATTGATTTGACCCTGAAAAAGACAAGTTATATATAGGAAGGGAAAAAAACTATTCTATATTACTTATCCAAAAATAATTGATTATAATGCAAATAATTCATTCTGTTTGTTCATTCCATTTGATGCATGTAGTAAGCATTTTTATCCATTAAAAAATGTCATTTTCCCCCAGTTTGTAACTACAGTATGTAATGCTGTTATGAATATTCTTTGTGCACATACATGTACAATTCTGTTGGGTACATATTAAGACGTATAATCTTTAGATCAAAGCACATGTTCATCTTCTATAGACAACAGAAAACAGTTTTCCAAAGTGTTCGTACAATTTACATTCTAACCAGCCATCTGTGAACATTCCATTTGTTTTATATTCTCACCAGCATTTGGTATTTATAATTTAGTGCATTTTGCTGTGTACAAATATCAAGAATTTTTATTGATGAAAAATAATGACTTTTGTCACTTTTATGAAGTGACGATGCAAGTAATTTGCCCATATTCCTTTGATTGTCTTTTTTTTCTTATTGATTTGTTTTTCTTTCTATATTCTGGATGTGGCTTTTTTTTGTTATATATAGGTACAAACAATAATCTATCCCAGTTGGTGGCATAATTTTGAATTTCTTAATAATGAATTCTTATGAAGAAAAGTTCCCTGTTTGAATGTGATCCGGTTTGCCAGGTTTTTCCATTACAGTGAGTGCTTTCTGTGTACTCTGAAGAAATCTTTTCTTATCCCACCATCAGTAAGATCAACTGTGCTAACCCCTCTAAGCTTTATTTCACCTTTCTCATTAAGATCCACAATGAGCCACGTATAGTTTGTGTGTGTGTGTGTGTGTACTGTGTAAGGTAGATGAAGAGTCATTCATTTTCTTATGAATACTCCAAAGGGGGAATATTTTCTCCAGTGCTCTGGGTGCATATATGTAAGAGTGGATCACAGTGCACAGCCAGGAGCTAAGAGGGAACCAGGTAATTTGGGGTTTCACAAGTGCTTCTGCTGTGGACACAAATTGCAGATGCTTCTGATGTTGTAAACCCACTTGACTTGTAGTCATTGTCATAAAACTCATTCCGCCCAACTCTGGGCGTTTGTTTCTGGATTCTTTGTTGTGTTTGGTGGTTTGTTTTGGTACAAATACCACACAGGTTTAGTGTGAGTATTGATTTTCTGGTAATGAAAGTTGTCCATTTAATTCTTCACTATTGTCTTCACTGCTCTTGGCTCTTTGTATTTCACAATAACTTTAGAAGCAGTTTGCAAATTTCCACAAAACAACTTGCTAATCATTTTTATTATGATTACACTGAATTTTTAGATCATAAGAGGATAACTGACATATTCCAACTATAGATACTTATAGGGGCTGACTGAGTGGCTCAGTCAGTTAAGCATCCGACTCTTGGTTTCAGCTTAAGTCATGATCTCGTGGTTTCATGAGTTAGAGCCCCGCATGGGGCTCTGCGCTGGAAGCATGGAGCCTGCTTGGAATTCTCTGTCTTTGTCTCTCTGCCTCTGTCTCTGTCTCTGTCTCTCTCTGTCTGCCCCCACCCCCAATTGCACTGACTCTGTCCCTCAGGATAAATAAATAAACTTTTAAAACAATACATATAGATACTTACAGTCAATGAGTATGTTATATCCTTCCATTTCTTAGGCATTTAATTTTTTCTCTGAATAATATTTTATTATTTCCCCTATAAGTTCTTTTATAACTTTTGCTAGACTAATTCCTAGGCAGTTCATTTTTTATTGTTCAGAAATATAATTTGGTTTATGCAGTTTCTGTTTGCTATTCTATTTCAGCAATTATTCATTTTTGCTAACCGTGGGCAAGTAGTCTGAGGGTGAATCACCTTAATAATCCAATGAGAGACTGGTATGATTCCTCTCTGGGTGGAGAACTTAGCCCTTGAATAGTCCATGGTGCCCCCAGTTGAAATCTTAGGGGTTTTATTGGGACTTTTCAACCTTGGCAAGTCCTGAACCCCATAAGCCAAAAGTTCTGCTTACCTTAGCCTCTCAAACGCCATTAAACATGGGGAATCAGCAATCACCTAAACAGGAGAAAACATCTCAAATGTCCGACTCCCTTCTCCTCCATATGATCAGATGATTGGTCCACAAGGTGTCAATATGTCATTTTTGACAACTTTGTTTTCTACCTTATAACTAAGAAAACATAACTTGGCAAACTGCAGAACTCATAAAGAATGATTTGGTGAGTTAATTAAAAACACCAGCATCCACATCTTACCCCCAATAATTGCAATGTAGTGTAATAACAGGGCTCAGATACTGCTTACACGCACATATTACATGTTTGCTCTAATTGGGCTCATACATGTTTTGCCAGTAAAATAGGTGATTCTGATATTTTCTCTGAAGACCATAATTTGAAAATACTATTCGGGAGTGAAAACGAACCATGATACTTCACTGGGTGTGAAAAGAGAATGTATATTTTGCATGTTCAAAAGCGATACAGACGTATTCCAATTTTAACCTTTCTCTTCGTTTAATAGCACTCATCACTGCTGTCAAATTCTTTCCACCCAACCGTGTATTGTGAATAGAGATAATGGACATATCAAAGATGCCATTTCCAGAGTGAACAGCCAACATCTCTCTTGGCCAACATTCTTTTTAGGCCGTAATAATATTTATAAAAAGCAGTAATATTTACATTTATTGGTTATTCACAGTAGATTGGTACTGGGAATATTTAGGACATTTGAAACACAGGATATATAATAGCTGTCCGAATTTGGATTCTTCAATACACTTCATTACTATACATTTAAGGTATTTCTTCTGGACAAAAATCATTTGTCCATTTATATTTATCATGGGATTTTGTCTGCCCACAATATGTTATTGAATTGCTTCTTTTTTTGCAATGTCACCCATGAGTCATTTTAAGATGGAGAAGGTAAAGTATTTTGAGGTTATTGTTTTTCCTCATTATGATCTCGCTTTCCTGTAACTTAATAAACTGACACAATATTGTTTAATGCCATGGTCCAAGTCAGCTATAAATTAATTAAACTATGCTAATATGTGATAATCAATGTTTGCTTATTCTGTGGCTCTTATAATAACTTTAGTGGTCTTAACTTCAAATTATTTCTAATTTCTTCAACTTTCACAACCACATCTGCCTTCTAAATTATCAGAAGGCTTTTTTGTTATTTTTCTTTGAACAAAATGCTTTTTTTTTCTGAAAACAAAAATTGAAGTGAATGTTGTTTATTAAGAGAAGCAAATTATAAGAAATTATGAAAAGCAACATATGCACATTGGCATAAATGCACTAAATTAAGCAAATGACATTAGAAAATATATTATAGAAAACTTATCATTCAAAGGAGCCATTAAGGTGTATCCATTTGTAAATACAAGTAAGCACTCTTTTTAAATTTTTTTCATCTACTATTGATGTAGCCTGTTTTTCCCAGTCACTGCATTCCTATAATTTCTCCAAATTATTTTCAATGTAAGCACAGTTTTACCTAAAAGTTTTATACAATATTAAGAATAATTGTGAAAAAAAATCAACATTTTGATATAAAAAAATCCTTGAAATGGAAAAAAACATGAATCGCATTAAAATGATGTTAAAGAAGAACATTTGAATTTGGGGGGAGATTTGAGGCAATTTTATATTGATGATTTGACATAATGTCATTATAATTTGATAAATGGAAATTATAAAATGTTACCATACTGCACATGTCACAAAAAACTAAAGACACAAAAACTTAGTTTTCTACAAATTTACCGTGGAGAGTTGACTCCAACCCTAAACTATTAGGGGATTGTGTGTCCCCAAGTTGTTACTAATGAAAAGTATTAGATTAGTGTGAGTCAACACAAAGTCTGAAGTGCCAAAAATGCCATGTGTGTTATTTTTAGGAAAAATTTATGAATGTAAATAAAAATAATATTCCATGAAACTTTGCATGATTATCTATAAATGATGAATTATGGATGACCTTTAATTTCTTCTTTGTATTTATCTGATTTATTTAAATGTTGTATTATGCCCATAGAGTATACCTTTTTTGTTTATAATATAATAAATTCTATTACAATTTGTAATAAAAATGCCTGTAGTTAAAACAAGTATTAAAATCATCTTCCCAATATTGCAGTTTCTTACAAAGCAAAATTTAGTCTCATCCAGCAGTTGTGTTCTAGGCATTTGAAATGTATGTCTGCATAGAAACCTGCATGTAAATGTTAATAGCAGCTTTATTCGTCATTTCTAAAAACTAGAAGCAACCAAGATATCCTTCAGCGGGTGAAGAGAGAAACAACTATGAAACAACAGACAATGAATTATTATTCAGAGATAAAAAGAAAGGAGCTATCAAACTCCAAATGACATAGATGAAACTTAAATGCATATTGCCAAGTTAAAAAAGCCAGTCTGAGAGACTCTGTGTGTGTGTTTGATTTCAATTATCTGCCTGATCAGCCGGCGCTTGGTGAGAGTGCTGAACAGATAGGGACAGGGGATTTTTTAGGGTGGTGAAACGATTCTGCGTGATACTGTAATGGTGAACGTAGCATATTGAGCATTTGTCAAAATCGAATGGAATGTTATACAATAACAATGAACCCTAATGTATGCGAATTTTGAGAAAGTCATTTAGGAGGTCAGGGATCCCCGGATGGAATGCAGAATGTGACAAAATAATCAAAATGTATTACACGTGTATGAAACAGCTGCACTGAAGGAGGAGGTGAGAGAAGGTGCTGACCTCATTATCTTTGGACATTAAGGGGGTCTATACGACTAAGGCAAAAAAAAATTATGCATAATTTTATAAATGGAAATTATAACACATACGGTACCCTAGTTGATAAAATAGTTTCTGACAGGGTCCAGGATAACAATTCTGAAACCATTACACATGTATCCTGGAATTGAATAATTACATAAATGGATGGTGTTGGTGAAAGCTAAGTTTCTCACTGTTAAAGTTGGATATTACAGGTAAGCCAGTGGAGCATCACAAAATGGTCTTATGGTAATGGACTAGAGCTGGAGACAGCTGTAGGAACTCATGTTCAGCTTAATAGAGATACATATAGTTGCATATAGAAATACTTATAGGGGAGCCTGGGTGTCTCAGTTGAGGGTCTGACTTTGGCTCAGGTCATGGTCTCACGGTTTGTGGGTTTGAGCCCCACCGTTGGGCTTTGCACTGATAGTGCAGATTCTCTGTCAGATTCTCTGTCTCCCTCTCATTCTGCCCCTCCCCTGCTCACAGTCTCTCTCAAAAATCAATTAACATGAAAAAAGAGAAATATTTATATTTCTCTTCACTATCAGCTAGAGGGCCTAAAAGCAATGACACTCAGATTTGGTTTCTATGCCATTGCTTAATAAAAGGAATCAGAGTTCCTTGGAGAAATGGCTGATTCTATGACTAGGGCAGGAAATGTACAAATAAGCCTGAAATATCTTGGAGTGCCTGCAAGTAAGGAAGTTATTTAAAAATAAAAATCTGTAATAATGGAGGTATGTCAAAGGTTCACAAGAACCATCTGAAAAAGCTCCTAATGCTCAAAGCTGCAACTATTCATGTGGGAACAAAGTAATAAAAATAGTATTATAATATATCCATGAGTCCATGCTGATATATACACGTTATTGAATAGATACATAAATTGGAGATAATAGACAATCCCCTGTGCAGAAAAATTGAAAATAATTGATGTAGATATTCTATGTCCAGGAAGCAAAACTCAAGTCTCCTCTCAGTAAGTATGGGCTACATGTAGTGACTTCCCCCCATGGAATTTAGTGTGGAAAGAGAGGGAAAAAAGATTCCGGCAGAGAAACCTGAAATACTCTACCTCAGCCAAGTGAGCAAGGTTAACATCAACAATAATAAGTCATGTTGTACCCTTGATACAATGTGATAAAAACGACACTGTGTCTCTTTGGCCCTCCACCCCAAAACACATATACTCAGTGTAATCATGAAGCAGACATTAGTTGAATTACAATAGAAGGGCATTCTACAAATACCTGACCAAGGCTTCTAAACTGTCTAGATCATCAAACACAGGGATAGTTTGACAAACTGTCAAAACCAAGAGGAACCCATATATATAATGTGTTAACTTGGATGGGATCCTGGAACAGAAAAAGAAAAAAGACATTAGGTAGAAAGTAGGGTAATCTGAATAAAGTATAGACTTTAAATAATGATGCGTTGATATTCGTTGTTAATTATGACAAATGTACCCTATTAATATAAGATGTTAAGACTAAGTAAAATCATCTCAGTTATGTTGGAATTCTCTGTACCATCTTCACAATTTTTCTGTAAATCTGAAACCATTTAAAAATATACAAAATGTTCCTTTAGAAAATATGTATTTAATCAACAAGTTAATTTATTTCACTAAATTTTGTAAACTTATCTTTAAGTCATGGTTAAATATCAGTAATTAAAACATCAAATATTCAGTAATTATTTATTAAGGACTAATGAAAAGGACACAGTGACAGGCACTAGGTAAAAATGTATGTATAACACTCAGTCTTTTTCTCAACTTGTTTGCATTCCAGTGAAGATAGAAATGAGTATATTATTCAAGTACTATGCTGGGCATGAAGAGCATTATAATTAAATTAAAATGAAAAGAAAGCCATTATCTAATAGATGAATTAAAAACGGTTCCTAGATAATGGATAATTAAAATACATCTTGAAATATTAGTGCTCCTTCAATTGACAGTGAGGGCGATGAAATATAGCTTCCAAATCAGGCACTCTGGGAAATCTGTAGATTCCTTCCTCACTTCCTGGAATGATCCCTTTGGAACCCAGTCATGAAATGAGAAGTCTAAGCCGCATGGTTTGTTCTAGTGGTTGGAAACCAAGGTGCCCTGGTAGGAAGTTAGTTAAGGACCCTAGCTTAACTCCCAGTGGAGACTAGCACCTACTGCCTGAAGTGTGAGTCAGTTATCTTGGATGCTCCAGCGCCCGACCTCCCCACTCCCTCACCCGTCACCACCCATCACATGCACCCAAGGTTGCAGTGAAATGGGAATCTGTGACTGCTGCGAGCAGCTGTATGTATTTTTATGTGGCAATAAGTAATCTATAGTCAACCCACAGAATCGTGAGAGATATTGAACGCTTTAAACCATTGACTTTGGGGTCTTTTGTTATTTACCAATATATAATAGAAACAGAAATTGGTCCTTGTGAAGTTGGTTTTGGGACCAGGCATAAACCTCCAGCCTGAAGGGTTTAAAACAGACTGTTTACTCATAAAATTACTACTTAAGTTGTCAGAAAAGAGATCTCAATTCATATATAGTATAAGTGCTAGCTAAGTGTTACTTGCAGACAAATGTAAGCAAAGACTTATATAAAACGAACTTGTGGATCTAAACAGATTTCCAGGTAAGACGTTTTAAGTACGAACTGGCTTCCTTTAACTGAATGTGAAAAATTATATGACCCCAAAGAAAGAAAACGAAAAATATAACTTAAAAACAATTGTCACTTTTTAAAGAGAATTTAGATAATTAACAAACTAGGACTTGCTGGGTTAAAAAATGAAATAGTTTTTCTGGTTTCTCCAGTGATCCACAGTTAGCCATTTAAGAAATGGTTCCAGGGCAAAAATCAAATCCAGTAAATAATAAGTCAAAAGCGCGTCTATAACATATAAGAGAATAATTGAGAGGGGCTTACCTGGTAAGATTTATGGGTATTACTTTAATATCATAGACTGGATTATAATTTGATACATAGAATATTATTTTTTTAGTTTTTTTAATATTTATTTATTTTTGAGAGACAGAGAAACAGAGTGCAAGTGGGGGAGGAACAGAAGGAGAGGAAGACACAGAATCCAAAACAGGCTCCAGGCTTGAGCTGTCAGCGCAGACCCCGCCTTGGGGCTCGAATCCACAAACCGCAAGTTCGTGACCTGAGCCGAATTCGGATGCTCAACCGACTGAACCACCCAGGTGCCCCAATACATAGAAGTGTAAACAGTATTATTTACTTGTACTATTTGACTTGTACTGAAAGTGATGGATACAGTTCAAAATAAAAAGATGCCTCTTAGTCCCTAGACCTCTATGGTCAGGAATCAGGCTTAGAAAATTACTCAGTTGCAAGCAGCCATTTCCAGACTCATGGAGAAATGATCTTGTTAAACAGAACTGATTCCTAACCAAGGACCATTCTCTGTCCCTGGAGCAGGGGAATCTGTAGCATGTTCTCTATACTTCCCCCCTACATTATGTGGTAGATTAGCATACCTACCTCAATGGTCTTCATTCAATTTAATCATGTATTGAAAGGCCTTATGTCCAAATAAATCACATTCTGAGGTACTGGGGATTGGCGCTTCAGCATATGAATTTGGGGGCACACAATTAAGCGCATAAGACCTCATTTTTGAACAAGAGTATACATTGCACTTGGAGGATGAGAATTCAAGAAGGTCTAGGAGGGGTGAACGCACTTTGCATATCGGAAGAAAATAAGTAATTTTGATGAGGCAGATGGCCTCGTCTGATGACTACAAATGATTTGCCATTCTTCCTGTTGAGGGGTAGAGTGACGTTCTGCCCTGCTTGAATCCCAGCTGCCTCTGTGGCTGGTTTTAACCAATAGAACGAGGCACAAGTGATCCCATGCATCTTCTATGACATCTGCCTGTGGTGCTAGGAATTCTCTTTCTGGGAACTCAATGGCCATGCTGAGATAAGCCTAAACCACATGGAGATGCCATGTGCAGGAGAACTGGGTTATCCTAATTGATAGACCTAGCGGAGCCCTCAGTTAAGAGCCAACATAAACAGCCAGTCTTTATGACTGAGAGACTTCTTGAATGTGCCCACCTCCGTGAAACCTCCAGGTGACTGCAATTCCAGCCAATGCCAAAGGAAGCAAAGGAACCACTTACCCAAGCGTTGTCAATTCATACATCCATATGTACGGATCCGTATCCGTATTCATACGGATAATCAAGGTAGGTTTCAGATTCTATGTTTCTATGTGAGTTTGGGAAGCAGTAATAAAAAACTAAAACTGTCATATATTATCATATGTTATAAAAACTTCAGTAAGTAAAATAATAATAATCACAAAAATTTATCAGTGCTATGAAATAACAAAACAGATATAGGTACAGAAAAAAAAATATGTGTTTCGGTGAAAACTATTTTAGATAAGGTCTATCTGAATTTAAAGTAGAAATGCAGATTTCAGTTTGGGACATGTTAAATTTGGCATATATGTTACATATTCAAGAGGAATGTTTAATTAGCTATCAAAAATAAAAGTCCAGAATTTAGTTCCAACTGGAGGTAAACATTTTGGAGATGTTTCCCTATAGAAAATTTTATAAGTCACACGATAAATATTTATCACAATGAATGAGAATTCTGACAAAGAATGCTATAGGCAGCAGCATGGCAAATAAAAAAGGAAATTAAAAACAGAAATGTAAATGTGCATATATATATGCATATTATATATATATGCATTATTTATATATATATATATATATATATATATATATATATAATCTCCTGCGGCCATTGGAGTATCATTGCAGGCGACTAAGGAGAGGTGAGAAGAACTTCTATCATCAATGATAGTTCAGTAAATTTAATAGACCTTGATGGGCCATTTTCATATTTTGTACAACTTCTATATATCAGTACCTTTTCAATAAAGAGATTAAATTGTGTGTGCTTGTGTATATTAATATATGATAGCATATAATATTATAAATTTATTTTAATTTTTTTAATGTTTATTCATTTTTGAGAGAGAGAGAGAGAGAGAGTGTTAGATGGCATGAGCAGGGGAGGGGCAGAGAGAGGAAGACACAAAATTTGAAACAGGCTCCAGGCTCTGAGCTGTCAGCACAGAGCCCGATGCGGGACTCGACCTCACAAACCGTGAGATCATAACCTGAGCCAAAGTTGGACACTTAACTGACTGAACCACGCAGGTACCCCTAAATTTATCTCAAACAACAGTCTTTCTCATTAAAGAGTAGAGAGAGTAGACCTAGTTTTATGTTACTTCAACTTTAAAATTCAATGAATTTTCTAAAAGGTTCTATTATTTCTAAGAGAAAAATGAAAAGTTATATCAACTATCAAGAATCCAAACTGGCCTGTTTGCTAATCTTCTCTACACAAGTAAATCCAAGCTTAACATACTCTCTCATCTTTTCAAGCTCACCTTCTCACATCACTTCTACTCAGATTAAAGTTGACTACCTGCTCTTTCCCTCACATCACCACCCCTGCAATATGTACTGTGACCTGTCTTCCAGTTCACTTCTGTTAAAACCCAGAACAATCTTCAGGTACATATCCAATTACATTCTCTACTCAACAGTCTCAAAGTCACTGAATACATCATTCTCTATCTGCAACTCCCAATGGCTTTGAAACATGTGTTTTTTACATAAAACAAAACTAACTATGCTATAATAGAGGAAATAACTTTATGATAATAATAACAACATATGAATTATTAAGAAGATGGTTAGGAAATGTGAAAAGATAAAACAAAAATACTAAAATTCTGGTAGAATGACCTTCAATGGATAAAGCAGTTTAGTCTAGCTAACCTGGAGGGTGAGTGTGAACTAATCAGATCAGGATAAAAAGGAAATGGGGCCTAAGCACTCATGTGTCTGTGTGCCATACTAAAAAATGGAAGGTTTTATTTTAAGGTGAATGTGAAACTCTTGAGGACTGTAGTTATATAATTAGACTTTCATTTCTACAAGAGCATTCTTTTGAAAAATTGGAAAGTAGCCTTCAAGAGGGTGAATACTACATATGAAGAAACATCTGTTAGAGGGCCTGGAGATATATGGATGGTATTTAACAATCCCTACAGTAATCAGTCAACTTTCTCAGTATTTTCTGAAACAGGATAAACTCAACAGGGGAAGGCTTTATGGGGAAAGTAATAAGATTTGATCTGTAAAATTTGAGGTGACTGAAATTCATCTGTGTATAAGTGAAAGAATATAGTTCTAGCCTAAGGAATGATGTTTGTGCTTGCCCGTTATAGGCACTCAATAACCACGAATTGAATAAATGAGCCATTGGCATATGTTGATAGCTGAGGTCATTGATGCTATAAATTCAAGTAATTGTGCAATTTGAGATGAAAAGGTTTTTGATAGAGAT